>NC_056628.2:33558739-33858739 GCF_002870075.4 Lactuca sativa
TAGTTATTGGTGGAACACTCAAAAATGGTTTCCTTCTTTTTCTATAATCGATGGAAACCATGCTATTCTTTCTCCCCCAGATATAGAAGCTTCATCAAAGCTATTTGGTGGCATGAATCGTGATCAGGTATATATACTTCCGTTTTCAAGTCTTTAATTAATAATCTTATATTATATATGTACACGACTAGAATGGCATGCAGTAGGGACTAGAGAATAAACAGTCAAACAAATTAATAAATGTCTATCAGTCATCCCAATGTATTGAAATCAATGAGTTAATTTAGTGGATTGTGACATATCATTATATATTTCATAGGAAGATATACAACTTTATTATTTCTTTCCAACAATCTTATAATAGGTTAACTTCTACAAAGTTCAGGACAACATATTTAAATATTTATTTTGGAATTAGAAGTCGTTTATTTTTTTCTTATCGACTATTAAACTTCAAATCTAATGCATACCAATATCGCATCTCATAATATTATATGCGTTATCCATTGAATACAACTAAGATTATCATCTCATTCAACTCTCTTGTTAAGCTCTACATTGTAGATGTTCTGAGGATCACAAACATTAGTAGTTCGACGACTTAATTAATCATTATTTTCATAAACACACTAGATGTTAGATTTTGGGTTTTAAGTATATCAATAATAACTTAGATAAATATTGGATCGTGTTTTATATGTATACTTTTAAAAATTTGTGATTTCAAATTTATTGCACTCGGTATCACGAAATCTGATTTGAGATAAACCAAGAACAATTGATTTGAAATTCATGTCTCTTCCAAATCGAAAACACAGAATATACCTTTCCGTTTGAGTTTTTTCAGAGAGAGACACTAAGTTGCATAGAAGACAATTTCCAGTTATTATAAGTTCTAACATTTGCATGCATCATCGATCTTTCTTATATACATGGAAGATGGCGGTTAAGGGTGGCTCTGCCCCTTGGACTCGGACCCCGCGCTGCCCCTAGACCCCTATATTCTCACGTCCATATTTATTACTCAGAGTATACACCCCACATTTCTAGTCTCGGTGAGTAAATTGAACTCCCCTACCTAATAATACTAACTACACTAAAATATATTGATAACACTAAAATCACCAACACTAACTGGGTTTGAACTTTAAAGATGTCAATTAATGAAATAAAACCTTTTTCTCAGCATATTAGGAACAAAAAGATCCATAGTAAGGATAACATTAGGCTTAGGGGAGCGGGAAGGCAATCGACACCAGGGTGGGAAGCTCAACAAACATGATCCCACCATGGTGGCATGATGAGGAAAGAGAAAAAGACAATGAGAGAGAGAGAGAGAGAGAGAGATTTTATGTGTGTGTATTAAATCTTATAATTTCCAATTTTCTTGTTCATATCTTCTCCGTTTCCATGGCACCACTCCCTCTTTTCTTTTTCTTGTCATGGCAAATTAAAATATAGCTTATGTGGAGCTTAAGTGGTCATGACAAGAATGAAACCCTTTAGACGAATTTTTTGACGGAAAGTGCAGCCAAAAATGATTTTTTTTTTCATTCTGTTTTTTTTTTTCTTTTATTTTCTAATAATGTAACCCTTAAAAAAATTATACAACTACTAATATTTCTTTCTACGTCCACCACGGATTGTTTGTTAACTTTTACGTAAAACAATATAAAAATGCATCAACTATGTCCAAGTAGTAATCTGCTTTACCCCAAATCCGTATAAAATGACGTTTAAATGGAAATTACAATTATACAATTCAATTCTGATTTTAAATCACTAAATGAAACAAAGTCCACGGTTCAAACTTCAAAGGCAGTTTTTCCCAAACTTTATTACGTACTTAATTACCATTTCAATTTTTATTTGGAACTGATAAGTTATGATGAGAAATGATTTTGAATTTTTGACATCAAAATTTCGCATTATTCAATGTATACTGCATCACAAGGAACCAATGGTAATGGGCTAACTGGACCAAACATGGCCCGTGTGTAGAGGTGCACAAACCGGATCCAGATTTTTTATATTTGAATATAAATCCAAACCAGATTTTTCAATATTCGGTTATAAAATATCCGGTCCAGAAAAATCTGATCCTCTGTATTTGAATCGGATACATTGAAAATTTGAATCCAAATTTGGGGATCATATTTTATCCGAAAAAAATCTGATAACTTAGACCCAAAATCCGAATAAAAAACCACTGGGAAACTAGATACAACGAAATAGAAGCATTAAAACACATTCAACAATGAAAAGAAAATTTCAAATTACTTTATATATTTCAACAAGAGCACAAACTCTAATGCTACTATAACTTAAACACACATTTATAATATGTGTATACTAATGCTACTCCTCTTCTTTGTGTGTGTTAAAGCTACAAGCCATGCAATCACAACCAAGACAACAAGGCGAATTTGAATCACTCCATCGTGACTTGAACATTGGATTTGGAAAGTGGGATTTTGATCCAATGGATCTTGAAAACCCGTTTCCAAACAACAATGGATCCGTTCATTTATGGCAGGGTGAAAAAGACCTCATTGTCCCTGTGACACTACAACGTTATATAGCGCATCAACTCCCATGGATCAAGTACCATGAACTCACTAACACTGGACACTTCATAGCCTTCGCAGATGGTGTGATTGATTCTATTCTCAAAGAACTTCTCACCAAAAAGAATTAGTTTTTACTATTTGTTCTTTGTACTCTTACCTGTTACATTTGATATTTTAATAAGATTGTATTGAAAAGAAGAGAATGATTCATGTTACATATAACACATATAATTATAATGCATTGATGCTAATAAATGTTTACAAAAAAACCTGATTAAAGTAAACTTTCTAAAGCTGTTCAATGAAACAAAGAAATCTAAAGAGTAATTAAAGATCTTCCCAGACTTTGAAATCGGAATTGGAGTTGTTGTGTTGGTTAACACAATCTTGGCATCCGATTATGAATGTTGTTCGAGTGGAATCCATGTTTACCAAAGCATGAGCAGTTCCTGATGGGCTAACAGCAACTGCTACATCATCTGCAGTGAGAGTTACTTGAGCGAAACCTTTTCCAAGTGCAGTATTTTCCAATCTGAACATTGTTCGAGCTCCCCAAATCAAGAACGTTTCATTACATGTATGGTGTCGATGATTTCCCCTCAAACCACCGGGTTTGATTTCGCCGACATGAATTGAAGCACAAATTAGAGCTCCACCTGGAATTCGAGAGTTTAGTGCGATTGAAACGGGGTCGAGCATCCAGCCACGGTTGTCTTTGGTTATCGGCGATGGGAACCCAGAAGAGAATCGGATGATATTGGCGTCATGATCTTCATCGTTGTCGAATGAGAATCTTCTGATATTGATATTGGTATTGGATGGGTTTAATGGGAATTGTGAATTCCGCTGTTGGATTCTGAGGAAGACCCAGGTTAGGATTAGGAAGATTGATAGCAAAAAGGGGAAAGCTTGTGGCTTTTTTAAGAAGAATTTCAATCTTGAGAGTCTTGCTGCTAAGGTTTGTGATTGAAGGGGGATGTTGATTTCAGTGTTGAAAATTGGAATTTCTGTGCTACTTGGATATGAAATTCTTCTAGGGTTTGCCATTATTTGATGGATCGACATCGTTTGCCGATTGGATCTTCCCCATTTATGTGTATCGCCATCTCCCGCTCTCTACGATGCATCTTAGGGGTAAATATACAAATGGTGCCTAAACTATGGTCAAAATGTATGAAGAGTCCTTTAACAATTAATTAATATTTAATAAATTTGTCCCAAAATCCATTGTCGACACAAAAACCTTATAAGTTTGTAAAAAATGAACGGTGTCGCCCTGAGTACACATTTATGTGTGGTAAAGTCTAATGGTTGGAAAGCTTTTGTCAAAATTACTTTTTATAACCGGATTACCATAGTCTTATTAGACCACAACAAACATAGTTTTTAGATTAGTAGGATGCCAAATAAGCAAACACTCACACTTACCAAGTTAAAATCTTTTCCATACATATTCATCGTCTCTATGATTGTTCATCACCTACTACACATGAAGCAAACACACTCACAAGGTACTAGTGAGGTGCCAAATTTAAGCCTTCACCATCTTCTCCCTATGATGAAAACCAAACTTAGAAAATCTAAAACCCCTTACTATAGAAACGTGGGGAAAATGAGACAAAAACAATCAAGCTTAGAGAAATGGATCGTGTTGGCAGCGACATAAACCATGGTTTTTACCAAATGGTCGGGAGCACAAGTCACCAGGTCTTTCCACATCTCTTTTCACTGAAATATGTCAAAACCATTCATTTTTTGTTCCTCCCATGTTTGGTACACTAAGGAGATGATGAACATGGATTCAGAGAAGTTCTACTAGTTTTGCTGGTGTGTATTTCCCTCCTTTGAGGCATTGAATCCAAGAACATAAATCAAGATCACAAGATAAGGACTCAAGGGTCTCTTTCTCGTGATCACGAGTTCTTTGGTGTAGAAGTGTAGCCTAATATGAATACATATTTAATACAAATAGAATTATAGCCAAAACTAAAAACTTTGACTTGGTTCAATGAATGGAAATATAGCCTGATGCACTAAAGGTCTCGAGCTCGAGACTTACAACCAACATTTTCATCAACTCTTTATCTATGGCTGCCACATCAGCAGCTAAGGCTTGGTCAGCAAGAATTTGGTAGCCTCATGGCATGGTAACCTACTACAGAAATGAAAACCTGATAATTGCTAAATGTGCAAAAACCTTAGCAACGTTTTGTGCTTTGCACACAAAAATGATTTTTAGGTAAACCACTAAAAATGTCAAACTTAAGGGATTTTTTTGTCATTATCCCTTTTTTATAATAGTAAAAAAATTAAAATTGAAGCTTGAAACAACATTAAGACATAGAGTCACGTAAAAGAACATTCATCAAAAAATGTTCATCGGAAATCCGTTGGTAATTACCAACAAATAAGTTGGTAAAATTGTCTAAACAATTTGCCCGTATGTTTTTCGACGAAGTGTAAAATAGCTTATGGTATTGTTCAATTTAAATATTTTTTGAAGTTTGAATTGATGTGTCTAGCATATTATCTATGCTCGGCTGATGGAACCCTAAATTTTTAACAACTTCTAAAAGTCCCTGATCACATAACAAAAAACTGTTAATTAATTTATTAGAGAAACCAACTTAAAGAAGATAAAATGATATACATTGCGTTGGTCTGATATGAGGGTTAATCTATGTTCATCTCCCTTTCCAATGTCATACATACATCATCCATGAAGAGATCAAGAAACCACTTCCATGTTTCTTTCTTTTCCATTAATACCACTGCCCAAGGGTAGATGTGATAGTTTGAATCTTGACCCACTACCGAAAGAAGTTATCTTCTACAAATACCCTTCAAAAATATCTGTAAACTCCTATAACCTTACTACAATCTTCAATCCACCAGTCCCTTACTCCCTTAAAACAAACATATAACTTTCCCTCCTAATCTCTTTACCCTAACTCTATAGTATGGCATAATAATCTTTAAGAGTGCCCTTTATCTCATGTAAACCAAATTTCTAGAATTTCTCCATTGACCAACACTTCCAACCAAGTTAAAATGATTATACTCTTCAACTCTCATTTATTTTAACTCATTTTGGGTCAACAAAAATTTCATTGATAAAATGATTTGCAATCTATCCATAAGTAAGTATGGAACCACGCTTGAAACTTCTTGAACAATAATGAACATCATGTAAGGACTTAATCTTAAAAGACATTTCTTCACTAATCCATGAAGCCTAAAGTCTAAAAGGGCAACATGGATTCTTGTTCATTTTAAAACACCTAAAAAACAACATATTCTTATCAGTATTTTCATTCCATAAGTTGTATCCATGAACTACTATAAAATTACTTGACATTTATTTCATCACATTTAGGGTTTGAGAACTTCTTACCTAAAATAAGGACCGTTTATTCCATTCTCATTTCTCATCATATACTACACACATAGGTGTTTAATTGTCTTTACCTTTATTTTCATGACTATATATTGACTTCAGGATCTATGGTTTTCCGACTTGATTTACCATATAGCTTGTTTAAAATTGCATCCCCAATTGTCTTGTCGAATAATGTAACCTCTTCACTATTCTCATGATCATATTAAAAAGGATCAGACAACTGTGAATCTTTATATATATATATATATATATATATATATATATATATATATATATATATATATATATATATCATCTGCTTCATATTAAAATGTTGATAGTTCCTCCTCAACCCAGTCAAGTATGGGTTCATTTTGGTGCTAAACATGTCATCAAACATCTCCATGAAAGTGATTTTAATCAACATCATTGTCCAATCTCTTTATAGCACTGGAAAAGATTACATTGCTGGGGCAATAATATTACACATCCTTACAAATCTCTTTAGTTAAATATTCAAGAAATCCCACAAGCTCCATAAAGACCATCAAACTGAAATCAAAATCTAGATGCTTTACGAGGCTCAAAATACACAAGAGGTTTATGAACAAACATACCTTTATAGTGAACATTCATGACCAATAAGTTACTTGGAGATGTATTTAAAGCCATAAGTCGATAATCTTTCAATTATCTAGTAACTCTTGATGATTACAATGATCAATTTCATTATAGTTTAAGATTTAATGTGATTAAACCCTAATTGACTGTAAGGATTGGGTTTTGGGTGTAAGTCGATTGTCTTCCACGTAATGAGCCATGTAGTACTTGGATATGATTTGGGAGATGAACTTGGTAATATGGGATATTCACTATAAGAAACTACCCATATATCGACGACTTTTACAACCCTTATGTTGACGGCAAGTCATCGGGAAAGCCAATACCGACGACTTGTCGTCGGTAAGAAGTCATCGTCATAGTCTCGTTGGCGGAAGTGGAAATAGTCGTCGGGATTTATGTGTCGGGATAGATACCCCTATACCGACGACAATTCCTCTCCAAAGGCTCCGTCGTAACTGATTTTTGAGAAAAAAAATATAATGTTTTATTATTTACTTTTACCGACGACATGTCATCGGTATATATTATACCTATTCCAATGACATGTCATTACTAAAAGTGTCTACCTGTTTTTATCGATTGAGTTATGGAGACGGCATGTCATCGGTCTAGGTCAAAACCGTTTTTACAGTTAAGACCTATGTCGATGACATGTCGTCGGTATAGCCAAAAAAATTTAATATTATTCACAGATTCTATAAAATAAGAAACCCTTTTTTTTAAAACAAATCCAAAAAATATGCATCATAATGTCATAACAAACCAAAATAACAATTCAATACTTAAAGTCTACTACATACGAAAATAACAAAAAAAAAAAAAACAAGTCTTCAACAAACATTGTTCAAAATAACACAAAACATCAATCACATAATCTTCATCCATCTCATCGGTCTCCTTGGTTAGTTCGGGGGTATTTCGTGGAAACACATTGGGATTGAATTGAAATATTGAAATTGGTGGTGGTTGGAAGTTAGAAATTACGGTTGACAATGAGTCGTTATACCCTTTTTGCAATTGTTGCAAGTATTGTTCCATTGGTTGGTTAATCCATCAAATTGGGTATCATTCAGATTTTGATATAGGGATTTAGAAAATATGGAAGGAGGTTCATTTGGAAGAAATATTTTAAAACCGGTTTTTTAATTGAACCAGTGTGGTGATCTATTTCCGGTTTAACCAGTTCGACTACCGGGTCAACCGATTTCTATAACTTTCATATTTTTTTCCTATATTCCTATACACACATACATATTATATAAATACATAAATCAATAATTTGACATCCATAAGTTCAAACGTTAAAGATACACATAAACCAATTTGTAAATCAATCAAAATACATTGAAAAACAAATAACCACATGCTTTACTGTAACATCCCCGAATTCACGGTCATTTTAAAAAATTTATTTATGCTTATTTAAAAATCAAAGTATCCATTTTAAAGAATAATATTGCGGAATTTGTTCCCATAAAACATGCTAAAGATATTATCAAAGTATTTACGAAGATATGTATTTTGTTTATATTAAAACATTGGGATGTCATCGTCAATACATAAACATAAGCATAAACAAACCTTACAATCATTTACACTCATGATTTACATCTTCGTTAATCTCTTAGAGTAATGTAGTTTCATATAGACACCTATGATACAAATAAACTGAGTGGGTCAGGTTGGAAAACCTGGTGAGTACATAGGTTTTTCAGCCTACAATAATATAATTCTTATATTTAATCATCAAACAATTAACCCAACTCCCCATCCCCATTATCTTCTTTATTCTTACGGATCTACCCTAAGAATCATCTATCCTTAATTCATTCATTCCTAAGGATTGTCCTAAGGAATAGGCACGAAGTCCATTGCTGCCAGGGTTTATCTAACAGGCACTAAGTCCATAGCTGTCGACGTTATATATTAGGCACTAAGTCCATAGCTGCCAATATTCATCTATAGAGCACTAAATCTATAGCTACCAACGTTCATTTGTAATGCACTAAGTCCATAGCTGCCAGGGTTTTTAGAGTACATTTTGTGAACACGTAGCTCAAAAACACCTACAGGTTGTGAGCCTGCTAGCATTCCACTGGACTGTCTAGAAAAAGTCTGTGGTCGTCATCTATACTCTGCTAGATGACTGGATCATTGTTAAGGTTAAGGCTTCTCATCATCTTTCACCTCTCAACATCTATATAATTTTTCATCTCCTCTTTCATCTACCCATCTTTACTCATCATATTTATAGGTATAAAATACATATACGGTTTAAATCACATAAAACATGTATATATATATATCGTTCATCTAACATAGATATCAGGAACACAGATAATAAGCACATATAGCATTTATTAATATTAAATAATTCATATCTATGTGTAAGATGAAAGTAACAATGCACTCACTTGTTAAAGTAATGACTTGAAATTCGGACAGCGCTTCACTTTTTGCGACAACCGTCAATTTTCCGATCAAGTCAAAGTCAAATAAAGCCAACAGGTCAAACCGGTCAACTCATCTAACCCTTGTATATTAGGGTTTACATTATGTTACTATCATACAACTCACTATTTTAATAAGAAGTCATCACTTGGAAAGTTCATTCATTCAGAAATTCTAAACCCTAGTCGGGGTAAGTGATGAAACTTGTGACAACCCGAAATTTCCATTCTGAACAAACCATATCAATCCAATAGAAGTTAGAACAGTTACAGTGAAATCCCAAACTTCGAGTATAAGTTTGGCAGTTTTTCAGGATTTACACTTAAAGAGATATCAGGAGAGTGGATGCACTAGGGTTTTGTGCAACACTGTTATTCCAATACTCTAAGATATTAGAGTTCATTCCGGGAATAAAAATATTTTCTACCAAAAATATCTCAGGACTATAAATAGAATTTTGAACCAAATTGGTTCATTAGTTACATTTCCAACTAGAGAAAAGCCATTTTCTCTCTCACGGATCTTCGGGTTTTTATCCCAAATTATGAGTACTTCGATCTAGTTATGTTATATAGATTAGATTGTGTTTAGAAACATCAATTTCATAACAAAACAACTAGATTCGGGAGTTTACCCCCAAGAACGTTCTTGGAGAGTAAACTCCAACATGTGGCTTAAATGCTACCTAGTCCTTTCCCCGTGATTTGTAACTACCTTAGACTTGTATGCTAGTGTGTATATGACTAGAAAACATCAAAATCGGAACAAGACACCAAGATTTGGGAGTTTACCGCCCAAGAACACTTGGGGAGTAAACTCCATTTTAAGGGCCAAAAGTGTCCCAATGACCCTCAAAGCTTTAGAACTTGAACTAGAACCCACCATTGCATGTTTAGGACACCAAAAGCAATTAAAATCAATGATGAAAGTGAGTTCACGGCCAAGGAGGTTCTTGGGCCGTGAACTCCATGTTTAAGTGCCAAAATGCCTTAAAAACCCTCCTTAAGCCAAGATACTAATTTGGGCATGTACCTAAATGAGTTTAGGAGTAGCTAACACACTTAGAACACCAAGAAAAAGGTATTCACGACCCAAGATGTTCCAGGGCCGTGAACTCCATTGAAAGGTGCCAAATGGTGCCATAAATCCCCCTAAAGCCTTGGACAATTGCCTTGATTCATTCCTTGTTAAATTAGGGACTTGAAAACACCATAAACCTTCCCCTAAAGGAGTTTACGACCGTAATCTCCATGGGATATGGTCCCAGGGCCGTAAACCCCTATAAAGGGGGCAAATGTCAACCAAACACTTGATTTAGCCTTGAAACAATTCACCAAACTAGTTGTATAAATGATAGGCTTCAATTAGAGACCTTGTTGAGAGTTTACGGCCAGGAGTTTACTCCCCTAGGCTGTAAACTCCAAAACATATGGTCATTTGACCATAAACTCCCATTAGAGGTCTTGCACTCCTTTGTTGCAACCCATTAGCCTCCTAGCACTTGACCAAAAGTGTTTTCCTCGCGTTAAAATGTTTATGCTTGTATAGTTAGTATTTTAATCACTAATTATTTATATACATATGTAATTAGGATCATTGTGTGTGTCTAAAGTCTTCACTTGACACCAAGCACTTGTCCGATCCTTCCTTACGATAACAGTCCGTTCAATTCCAGTCACTTACTACAGGTGAGTTCATACCCCTTAATCAATGTTTTAAACTGTTTTTAAATGTTTTATGGGGGGGGGGGGATACAAGTAGAATTATGCTAATTATTATATCAATCACATGTGATTAATAAGCAGCATTCAAATGATTGGCTACTCATTAGCCGTTTTACCAAACAGTTTCCTTCAAATGTTTTTCATAAACATTTTATATGTTTTAAAACTCCTTATTACACTGTACATTTTACTCTGTATATTACATTTCAAACTTATTTATAATTGTGTTTCAAACAAATGTTCTTTATACTAAAATGCTTTATCAAACCCATGCCTTCAAACCGTTTTATAGATTGACATCAAGTCGATCTTTTCTTAAGATAATAACTATGTTCAAAGGTTTTACAAAACTTATTTATGTTTTTATATTATAAATTGCATGCCTCTATATGTATAGTTATATAAGAAATGTTTAAAAGACTTAGGAAGGCTATCCACCCTATTTCCTTTTCGCGCTTGAGATGTGGTCTGGTGGGATATCGGGTACTCGTCCGAAGGTCGTTTAAATATTAGTTATATAACATATGTACATATATAGTCATAAAGGTCCTTCCAGTTCATCCCATGCCCTTGGGTAGCAAAGGTATACATCCATGTCCATACGTACCAGTTAGATTACTAGTAAACTAGCATATGGGTAGTTTAGGAAGATACTAGAACTATTACTAGAACACAATATCATACTATGAGTCAGTTCATTCATGAGTCAATACTTACTACTATGAGAACATATACAACTATACTAGAAAAGAGCATATACAACTATACTAGAGAAGAACATATACAACTATACTAGAGAGAGAACATATACAACTATACTAGAAAGAGAACATATACAACGATACTAGAACGAGTACATTACTATACTTGCTAGGTAGAGAGCACGTACATTACATCTAGAACAGTTCATTACATTACATATATATGAATACGTTAATTATTGTGATATGTGTCGGAGCATGCCTTAAATGTCATGGCCCGAGTTGTAGCCAGAGTCTCTTGAAGGGAGAGCGTGAGTTT
The DNA here is from genome assembly GCF_002870075.4 of Lactuca sativa. Taxonomy (NCBI): domain Eukaryota; kingdom Viridiplantae; phylum Streptophyta; class Magnoliopsida; order Asterales; family Asteraceae; genus Lactuca; species Lactuca sativa. Next base: position 33,570,508 of record NC_056628.2, read on the forward strand.
GCGTATAGATCTATACTGGATTGACTATCCTACACCTTGCTGCTAGCTACAGCGGGACCTGCAGGTCTGCGGGTGCCAAACGTCATTCCTTTTTACGACCATTCTTATGTCGTTGTTACCAGTCAATAGTATGGTGCAATTAATCACATGATGCCTTAATATAAATCTGGTTTAAGGTAGTTAGTACAACAGTAGTTCCTATAATACAACACTATAGTACTACATTAATTTCCCCTTTTCTTATATTTAGTGATCATTTCACTTAAACATTTAATGTAAAAACTATATTTTGATAATGATAGTTACACTTGGGAAAATTACACACTTTTACAAGAAACAAACATTTAGAACAGTTAAGTCTTGGTAGAAGACTACATTGAGAACAATTAAGTCTTTATAGAAGACACCTTTATATAAAGTAGGAATCATAGGGATTTCTAGGGTTTTTCAAACGTTTACAGTTGTTTTACAAACATTTTTATACTTATAGTTCATCTACATTTTTCCATACTTACAGTTCATTTACAAACAATTTTTTACATACAAATTAAGACACTAAAATACTTATGATCTCACCAGCTTCAAAGCTGATACTCGCTTTCAAAATTACTTGTATCCTCAGGTCATCATAGACAGGTACCGATGCAAGGACTAGGGAAGATGGAGCTCGTTGAAGACTCATCTTTCATTTTGATTTATGCTTTAGTGTTTATCAAAAATTGACAGAACACACTTGTATAATAATTCTATTATTAATGCAATGGATGATGTTGTTGCTTGTTTACTACTTTACATTGTTGTGATACTGTACATGACGTCCTCCGCCCCAGAACGTTTCTGCCGTTCTTGGTTTTGGGGTGTGACAGATTGGTATCAGAGCATTGTTTATAGTGAATTAAGTATATCAACCCATAAAAGATATACTAACTATAACTACATAAGGGATTAAAAATACTCTGACCAAGAGTTTATACTTTAAATAATAAAATATTTAAGTAAGTATACGTGCCTGCATTCATACTAAAATCAGTGTCACTAGGACAGTACAAAAGAATTACGATTGTTGGGCAACACAAGTGGGCTTAGAGACATATGGCCAAAACTAGGAAGATATAGCATGATCACCTATATTATCCAAAGGTTGACTAGCATGTGCCTAAGTTTAATTGTGTGGTTGCAACAATGCTAAAATCTTACCAACCCTACCACAATGAGAACAATAGAACATAACATTAAACATAAAATACTATAGGAGTATTTGGTGTTACTATAAGTACGTTATACTTGAGAACTAAAACGGGATCTTCATTACTAAGTTGATAGTTGCTAAGTGGATACACTAAGGATATATGTAATTAGGATGTTATAGACTTAGAATCTGTGAAATTTTACTTTACCCCGATTCTGTGTGAATTTGGAGGTAAGGTCACATATTCGAAGGCCTATCATGTTTCGATTACATATAACTGGTATGCACTTCACAAATAGCGATGTAACTGATGAAGGTTTTCTAATTAATTGTTCGTCTAATAATTATTTCTTACCCCAATTCTCGCATAGATAACATGGCTGGACTCCATCCCCACGGCAACCAGTACCTTCCGAATGAGGTCATTGCTGGATGGTTTGAAGAAGAACCAGAGAATGATCATCCTATCCCTTTGAATGATCACCATGATGAAAACCTTTCGGACGATGCTAACTCCGAACCAGAGGTTGAGAACCTACCCCAAGCAGCTCCCTTTCCAATTCCTAACCCTCGTCCGGCTTTTCAAGGCCCGACCCCTGAGTGGGTGGAATGCCTGGAAACAAGGAGCCAAGGACAAGATCAGCCCATGCCATTTAATGGCGACCGAAGCTTTTACGACTTGAGCAATGGGGGCTCAGCAGATAGAGTCTTGCTAATCTTGGTCCGCAGAGTGGCCTGAAATGAGATTCAAGGCAGGACAACCCTACATCAGATTACCGAAGATGTCGCCGATACGAGAATGCATACCCTCCGCACCATTAGTCTAGAAGATGCTCGCGTGAGAGCAGAGAGAAACCATGAAACCCTGCTGCAAGCACTAGCTGAATCACGAGCCGAAGTCATAGAACTCCGAGTATGCCAGAGGGTGTACGAAAGACACCTACTTGATGAGGAACGTCAACTGGCTGAACTGAGAGTTCACCAGAGGGATGACCGTCGCCAGGAGTAGATGCTTTACCTTACTTTCCTTGTTAGAAAGTAACCTTTTTCTGTCTTTGCCCGATGTGGCATTTTCTATGAAATTATCTTGTACTGTAAGTACTTTTGGTTAGGTCTTTATGCTATCAGGAACTATCTTCTGTGGATATGATGTAAGACCTTTACAAGGTCATTTTCCCGAATTTTTACGTCATGAATATCAAAGATTCTGACAGTCGGCTAACTTCTGTGTCATTCTTCATTCAAGTACTTTTATCATACTTTCATTGGAGTCTATCTGAATCATGCTTTAGTCAAGTCATTGGACTATAGTAATTTAGCTCCGGAGACATTTCCAAGTCTCTTTTAGTGGTTGGATCATGTTATTCGCCAACCATCGATACCTCAGCTTGAATGACAAACGTCTTGAGACCATTCTACGAACTTACTTCTACTCATTACTAGGACTGCATCATAGGGATGTAGGTCAAACCTTCGCGAACATACTTCCATTCTGTACTAGGTTGATCTTGAGCTATTCACACACCTTTGGTAAGTAAATCTCTTCCCACAATTGATTTCCTTACACTCCTTCACTCAAATCATGAGTTCCTTACACAAATATCATCATATTTGTGTTAGATCTTCGAATCTTCAAACATCATCTAAAGTGTTCTTGAGTTAAACACTTCCCTTCTTTATCATCCATTCACTGAAACCACACAAGGTGAGTTCATACCCCTATCTTTTCATGTTTTTCTTAATTTTTAAGAGGGGGGGGGGGAATAGAAGTTAAAACAGCAACAACTTAACTAAACTTAAACATCATCTTTCAACAGAAAAAGTTAATGTTCATTCACGGACTGTTTTGAACATCTTAAACTTTTTAGTTTTCAAAATTGTATTAGATGCAAATAGTTCAGGGTTATACCTTTAAAATGACTACTTGCACATATTCACACGATTTTTTTTACAATTTTTGGCGATTTATACAAAACTGCCTATCACTGTAGCAACGAATTCGGACCAGTCTGTGAATATGAACGTTTTCACACCAGTTATGAACTTCTAAAAATCATGATAAAAATTATGAACGAACTAGACACAATTTCTAAACTTTTAGAATTTAAGGAATCAGATTTCGACTCCGTATGATTTTTCTATAATTATTCTAAGAGCAGGAACAGAAAAGATAAAACGAGCAAATGGTTGATAACTTATTTACACCTTGTAACTTGCTGAGCAAGGTGTGTTTTAGCATATATAAATGCATGTTGGCTAAATTACATGTATTTTACCTCATGATAAAGGTTCACATCATATACTAAGAAGATTTTTACCATTACAAAACGTTTTGATAAGCTATAATAGGTATAGTTTATGTTCCCACTAACACAATGAACACATTTCGGAAGGTTTTATTCCCACAGAAAAATGTTTTACACTCACGCACACTACACGTGAACTTGTTAACGTAAATTTTGAGACATTCTTCTCAGTACTCCTAGAGTACGGGCTAAAATTTGTGGTAGTTATAACCAGAGTCTCTTGTAGGGAGAACGTGATAGTTGTGTATAGATCTATATTGGGTTTGACAAACCTACACCTTAGCTGCATGCAAAAGCTAGATCGGCAGGTCTGGGGTGACAAATGTCATTTAACTTTTCGACGCCTTAGAAACGTCGTGGCAGGTTCATTAGTCATAGTATGGTTATAGCGACTCACATAATGGAGTTAACAACACATAAAGTTTACGGGGATTTTCTCAAACTAAAAAGGGTTTTATGTCAATTTAAAATCACTTTTTGTATCAATAAGTATGGATATTACTTATACACTTTTGATATTCGTATTTAAGACCACACATCACTTTTGTAAGGAAAAGATTGGATTTTTCTTGGTAACATCGCATAAAGTTTACGAGGATTTTCTCAAACTAAAAAGGGTTTTATGTCGATTTAAAATCACATTTTGTATCAATAAGTATGGATATTACTTATACACTTTCGGTCTTGAAATTAAGGACCACACATTACTTTTGTAAGGAAAATATTGGATTTTTCTTGGTAACATCACATAAAGTTTACGAGGATTTTCTCAAACTAAAAAGGGTTTTATGTCGATTTAAAATCATGTTTTGTATCAATAAGTATGGATATTACTTATACACTTTCGGTCTTGAAATTAAGGACCACACATCACTTTTGTGAGTTTATGTCGATTTAAACTTGCCTGAATTACGATTTTAAATGGAAAAAGTACTAGCACACTATTAGTCTTGACATTTTAGACTACAATACATTTTAGAAGGAAAATATTGGATTTTCCTGGAACCAACACTACTTTTATAATAAAGGATTTCAACATTTCATTCAAAAAGCTTATGAACTCACCAACTTAATTGTTGACACTTTTTCAAAACTACTTTTATTCTCAGGAAATCAATGAACCCAGGTAACCATAAGCTTTTGAGGATGGAACGCTACGGCATTGAACAACTATTTTTACCTCATGTTGTAATCAATCATTTTGAAATATGTAACACTTGAAACCATGTAATTCTTTTCCAATTATATTTATGATTGGTTGTATTGCTTTGATCACTATTGTACTCGTTATTATGATACTATTCATGAAGTCCGCCACCCCCGGACGTTTCCACCATCCTTGGTTTGGGGGTGTGACACTTTTAATAATCTTTTATTCCTTCAATGAAACCTAGCATCATTACCACTAGATTTTAGTCTAATATTTATTGCGACTAATTATTAGTCTAGATTTACAAGCGATATTGTTTTATAAGTGTTTAAGCAATACTTTTCAACAACTATGTACAGACAGGGGTCAGACATGAAACACCGAAGGGCGGGACCATTTTGGCATTTAAGTTGTTCTGAAATCCAACAACCCTATGTGGTCCTTCAAACCAAATTCCCCGTGCCACGAGTAGTTAAAAGGTATTATAATAACACTTTGTATACTTTAGCTGGGAGTCGGGCTTTGCGGGGGCAGAACTTTTGAGCCAAAAGCTCTTCTTCTCGGAGCCTTATGGCGCTCCGGGACTCGCCTCTAGCACTTGGGAAGTACTAGAGAATGGGAGGGGTTAAGATGGATGTTTAAGAGAAAAAGAATGGGAAAGGTGTGAAGAGAAATGAAGAAAAACACTTCTATTTATAGGTTGGGGTTGCGCATACATGGGGCGTACCTTCGGACTACGTTGGGCGTACTTAGTGCACGGGGCGTACGAAGCCCTATGCTGCGCATACGAGAGGGCAGGTGTCACTATCCGAAGCAAATCCATGGAGAGAAAGCGAAGGTCAGGATTCGGCCACGTGTCACCCTCGCATCCTTCCATAATTTAATAAACTTCTAAATTCTGTAACTTTTGCATACGAGCTCCGATTGTGACGTTCTTTATATCCATGCGTAGGTAGAGACGTGATCTAAAAGTTTCATCTAGACTTCGTCGGCTACTTTTTACTTTATTTGTAAAGTTATATTTTAACATACTTAGACAGATAAAGTCCGTTAAAATTTCATAACTTTGTCATCCGACGTCCGTTTTCGTCTGTCTTTATATCGTTGAGTTCCTATTAACGAGATCTTTGATTCTCGTTTAGGTTTTGTCGGCTAAAAATTTACCGATCTAAAATTCGATTTTTGGGTTGTGCACTATTATGCCAAATTTTATAAAAATCATAACTTCCTCATCCGAAGTCAGATTTGGACGTTCTCTATGTGCACGATTTCGTTTTAACGTCTACTACAACTTTTGTTTAGATCACTAAGGCTAAAAAGTAGTTTATCAAAAATTCACATTTTACGTTACGCGGTGTCTTGCCGGTTTAGGAGTAAAACTTCAACGGGTCATCACTTCTTTGTTATAAGTCAGATTTTAGCGTTCTTTATATGTACGGAATCCTTGTGACATAAACTATCACTTAGTTAAGATTATTTATTCTAAATAATCTTCTATCAAAAAGTCATTTTTATCGCTTATTATCTTTCAATTGACTAGTCCGAATCTGTAGGCATTACAATTATATCCTCCTTAGAATGATTACATCCCAGAATCATGAACAAAACAACGCTTGTATAATGACTCCATACGTTATCTTTTCATCCTAGGTAATAATTGTAATTCTTGTGTGCTTTTGAATGGGTATCTGGCTCCTGGACTTCTCGACTACTAACAGTGCTCAATCTTGCACCTGTTCTTCATAATATCTTGGACTTTCAATCTTAACCTTCAAGTTACAAACCTGATCTCTATTGGAGACTCTTGCTCCTTCATAAATAGACTTAACTTAAGATAAGGTCTATTATCTTAATAGACTGATGGGTCATGTTCTAATGGCCACTCATCGTATGATGCAAAGCTTAGAGTCAGGTCTTTTAGAGTCAAATTCCAAAACATAATATACCTTCCTTCATGTTCTAATGTGATATAATCACATTCTAGCATGTAGCACTTCTAGCTACAAGCTTCTTACCTTAACAACGATTGCAATACTTCTATTGATCGCTTTGATTATCGTTCACTTCAATCTTCTTAAGTCAGATGCTACATCGATCTTAGTTCTGTGAACCACGTAACATACTCATCTTAGTCGGACTCAATTTGTATGACCACCATGATCAGAATAACAATCATTTTCTTCGTCATTATCGAAATGATGGTACCGACAGAAGTGAACAAAACACAATCAATTACTCGCACCTTAGTAACCTTGTGACTTTCCATGATCCAAGTGTGAGTCCTATGCTTCCGGTAGTATAGGCCTCTACTACCTTTCACACCTACTCATACTTGTCCTAAGTATTGTCTCAAAGTTAACCAAGTCATTATACAAGAATTTCACATAGTCATTTAACACATCGGATAACATAACTAAGGTTTATATTATTTCTTGAAACGATTACATAGGTATTCAAGTTCACCCTACATTATGCCTCTTATATTAGTCTACATCACATGATATTATCTATATGGATACTTTATATATCCTTTCTCCTAATCCCTTGCATCATCACCTGCTTCATCAAGGGTCATCTAGAATGCTCTTGCCTTTGGCTTTGGCGCATTTAGTCTTGCTACTTCATTTTTCTTTGGGAAATCTTTTGACATATACCCCCTGTCTCCGCATCCGTAGCATACCTTATCATTAATCATAAAATTGCTAGAATAGTGACCGATCCTCCCACACTTATAACAAGTCACTTCTCCATCACATCTCCCATAATGCTTCTTCTTGCACTTTTCACACCACTTGGCTCCATACTTGTGGTCATCCCTGTTAGACTTCGAGAATCTTCATTTGTTATCGGATCTTGAGGATCCTTCAAGATTCCTATTTTCTCTGTCTTTATCTTTTTCTAGACCCTTTTCTCTTGTCTGGGTCTCTACATTCTTAGCTGCCCAGATGGCGACTTTCAAGGTGGTTGCTTGTTTGACCATTGGACCAAAGTCTGTTGGTAATCCATTGCCATATTTCTTGACCTTGGAGAGTTCAGTTGGAACCAATTAAGGAACAAGATTCATTTTCTCCGTAAAACTTTCAGCATACTCCGTGACACTCATCCTTCCCTTCTTCAGATTCTGAAACTCATTGTTGATCTCCAGAAGATCTTGCTCAGAGCAGTACTGCACTTTCAGCTGCAGCAAAAAGTCTTCCCAAGACGTATTGCTAGCTTATCCCTTGGGCATGGTATCGCTAATAGCTTCCACCCGTTTAATACCCCAGTCTTCAATAGTGTAATCGCGAGAGCGATCTTTTGTTTGTTGCTATAGTCGCAACTTTCAAACATCATATCCATCTCGGAGATCCAATCCATGACTTCCATTGGTGTTGGGCTTCCAGAAAGACTTGGTGGTTTGGATGCCATAAAATCCCTGTACTTGCACCTACGTCCATCATTCCCACCATTGTGTTGGTTTCTTCTAACCACTTGTGGCTCAACTTGACTGACAGTCTGACTATCTGACTGTTTAATGCTCAATTCAGGTTGTACAATGGGTATAGTAGGTCCATCCCTATTAAGCAACATTTGCCTCATCTCCTCCCTTTTTTTCGGCCATCATAGAACGAATCATTGCTTGGACTCTTGTCATCGTGATTGTCTCGGGTATAGCTGTTGGTGCATGCTCAATCACTTGTGGCTCAGGTTAATGGTTTCCATTAGCATTTCCTAATCCGCTGCGAGTTCTCACCATTTCGATCTATACACTCTAGCAGATGTTCAGTGTACAGTGACGAGAATTAAGGTAAGGAAATATTTATTTACGATAGACGTATAAATCTCCTGATCACTCCGAAAAGTTATATGTCAGTTCTAATACTGTAATTAAATGTTTAGAAATCTGAACACATAAAATTTCCAGATTCGGTCGGAAACAGACCATAGATCTGATCATACGATAACATCATAAAGCATATATCATTTAGCACATAATAGAAATTTTGGCATCTTCCCTAAATAAGCTAGTGCTCATGTGTATATATAGTAGACACTTATCTCACAATCATCGCTTAGCATTATAATTTTATGTCTACAAAATCCTACAAATTCTTAGTTTGCTTAAAACTAATGCTCTGATACCAACTGTGACATCCTCAAATTCACGGTCATTTTAAAATTTTTATTTACATATGCTTATTTAAAAATCAGGGTATCCATTTTAAAGAATAATATTGCAGAATTTGTTCCCAGAAAACATTATAAAGATATTAACAAACCATTTCCAAAGAAATGTATTTTGTATATATTAAAACATTAGGATGTCATCGTCTATACAGAAACATAAGCTTAAACAGACTTACATTCATTTACACTAATGATACAAATAAACTGAGTGGATTAGGTTGGGAAACCTGGTGAGTACATATGGATTTCAACCACAAATAATATAATTATTATGTTTAATCTTCTCTATTCTTACGGGTCTACCCTAAGAATCATTTATCCTTCATGCATTCATTCCTAAGGAATAGGCACGCAGTCCATTGTTGCCAGTGTTTATCTAGCAGGAACTAAGTCCATAGTTGTCGATGTTATCTATTAGGCACTAATTCCATAGCTTCCAATATTCATCTATAGGGCACTAAATCTATAGCTACCATTGTTCATTTGTAATGCACTAAGTCCATAGCTGCCAGGGTTTTTAAACTACATTTAGTGAACACATAGTTCAAAAACACCTACAGGTTGCGAGCCTGCTAGCGCTCCACTGGACTGTCTAGAATAGTTTGTGGTTGTCATCTATATTTTGCTAGATCACTGGATCATCGTTAAGGTCAAGGCTTCTCATCATCTTTCACCTATCATCATCTATATCATCTTTTATCTCTCATCTTTCATCTACACATTTTTACCCATCATATTATAGGTATAAAATACATATATACAGTTTAAATCATATAAAACATCTATATATATCGGACAATGCTTCACTTCTAACAATCGTCTTTTCCTTCAACGAAACCTAGTATCATTACCACTAGATTTTAGTCTAATATTTATTGCGGCTAATTATTAGTCTAGATTTACGAGCGATATTGTTTTATAAGTGTTTAAAAAATACTTTTCAACTACTATGTACAAACACGAGCCAGACATGAAATACCAGAGGTCATGACCATTTTGGCATTTAAGCTGTTCTGAAATCAAACAACCCTATGTGACCCTTCAAACCATATTCCTTGTATCGCGAGTAGTTAAAATCTATTATAATAACACTTTGTATGTTTTATAATACTTACATATATTGTTTATAGGTTCATAATAACGATAATGAACTTAAACATAAGCTATAGTTAAATTAAGGTAAGCCAAACTCACTTATTATGGAGTTTAGCTAGGAGCCAGACTTTGCGGGAGCAGAACTTCTGAGCCCAAAGCTCTTCATCTCAGAGCCTTTTGGCACTCTGGGACTCGCCTCTGAAATTTGGGAAGTACTAGGGAATGGGAGGGGTTAAGAAGGAAGTTTGAGAGAGAAAGAATGGGAAAGGTGTGAAGAGAAATGAAGAAAAACACTCCTATTTATAGGTTGGGGGATGCGCATACGTGGGGCGTACCTTCGGAGTATGTAGGGTGTACTTAGTACATGGGGCGTCCGGAGCCCTACGCTGCACATATGAGGGGGCAGGTGTCACCATCCGAAGCAAAGCCGTGGAGAGAAAGCGAAGGTCAGGATTCGGCCATGTATCACCCTTGCATCCTTCCATAATTTAATAAACTTCTTGTAACACCGTAAAATTTGAACAATTTTTCACTTTTGAAAAACCATAAAATATCATTCACAATCATTTTAAAAACATTGTATCAACATTGTATCAGTACAAAACCCCAAGATCAGAATATATAAACTCCAATGTGCGTGTGTACGAATCATGCCGGCACCTTCCCGCGCTCATCACTGGTACTTGAAACACATAACACAACAACTGTAAGCATAAATGCTTAGTGAGTTCCCCAAAATACCGCATACAACACATATGCCACTCGAGGCTATAATATGACCCTCCGGTCGATGTGTCTCAGCGGGACCCTCCAGTCCCGTAGCTCGTTGGACCCTCTGGTCCGGTCATACCTAGTTGGGCCCTCCGGCCCAGTCTGTATCGTTGGACCCTTCAGTCCGGTCTATAACATCATACAACATACATATAACACATAGCACATAATCTCATACATAACACATAAGACCCTCTGGTCCACACATAATACCACTCTAGGTAACGTATAGTGAGAAGACTCACCTGAGGTGTCTCGGTAAGTCTCTGACTCAGTAGAAATGTGATCTAGCCTCCACCTAATCACACAAAGTAAATACTCTCATAAATATCACTATACTCAACCCTAAAAGTCAATAAAAGTCAATGGTCAAGCTTTGACCCGACTCGTCGAGTGCACTTGGGCGACTCGGCGAGTCTACACGTGTCTACTGACTCTCTTAGTCCCTCTCTTGGCACGTCGAGTACTTCCCCTGACTCTACGAGTCACACCTGGCATGAATCGCAGGGCCACCCCGACTCAACTCGCCGAGTCTCAAGAACAACTCGGCGAGTTCCGCCTTGAACTCCAGTCCTCCTAACTCTCCTTGACTCACCGAGTTATTCCCCAACTCGGCAAGTCTACTCACTGAGTGATTTACGGGAAACCCTCATCCTACTCGCCGAGTCTGTTCTTCGGACTCGGTGAGTTCATGCCATGCACAAACTCCATAGGCCTCCTGAGGTCAGATCTGTTCCATACATTCATAGATCTGGCCTTCCCAAGCATGATAATCACGTAAAGTTTAGACCTTGACACTCATATAACATCTAAATGGTCTAACTTGGTGATTTAGCCCCAAAAATGACATCCCAAGCTCATGGCTCCCAAAATGACTCATAAAGCTCCAAGGGTTAAGGTATCTAGACCTCTTTGGGTCCAGATCCAAGACATAGACTCAAGAAGGGACCAAATGCTCCACTTATCCAACCTCTAAAAGGGTTAGAAAACCCTAACACTAAGAATCAACATCAAAACTGAAGAAGGTCCGAGCAAAATACCTCAATATGGTCTCTAAGAACTCAGAAATCACCAAAATCGCACCTCCTTCAGCCTCCTCTTGCCTTGGTCACCTCCCTTTTGCAAAAACACCAACAAAAGGATCAAGAATGGCCTCTCCTTCCTCACAAACGCTCTAGATCTCTTAGGGTTCTCTCTAGGGTTTGGGGGCCGCAAATGACGGCCCTAAGGGCCTTTAAATAGGTCTCAAACCCTGGAAATTAGGGTTTCATTAAACAGCGTGGACTCGCCGAGTCCAGATGTGAACTCGGATACGAATCCGGCCATACTCGACGAGTTTAAACACCAACTCGCCGAGTCTCCTCACAACTTCCAAAAATAAAGAATAAAATATAATACCTGAAAATCCGGATGTTACACTTCTAAATTCTCTAACTTTCACATACGAGCTCCGATTTTGACGATCTTTATATACATGCATAGGTAGCGACGTGATCTACAACTTTCGTTTAGACTCTGTCGGCTAATTATGATGTTATTTTTAAAGTTATATTTTAACAGGCTTAGACAGATAAAGTTTGTTAAAAATTTTTAACTTTGTCATCCGACGTCCGTTTTTGTCTGTCTTTATATCTTTGAGTTCCTATTAATGAGATCTTCGATTCTGGTTTACGTTTTTTCCGCTACAAATCGATCGATCAAAAATTCGATTTCTGGACTGTGCACTGCTTTGCCAAATCTTAGAAAAATCATAACTTCGTTATACGAAGTCAGATTTGGACGTTCTCTATATGCACGATTTCGGATTCACGTCTACTACGACTTTTGTTTAGACCACTAAGTCTAAAAAGTAGTTTATCAAAAATTCACTTTTTACGTTATGCGGTGTCGTATCGGTTTAGCTGTAAAACTTCAACGGGTCATAACTTCTTTGTTATGAGTTGGATTTTAGCTTTTTTTATTTTGCGGAATCCTTGTGAAATATACTATAACTTGGTTAAGATTATTTATTTTAAATAATCTTCTATCAAAAAGTTATTTTTAACGTTTGTTATCTCTAAATTGATTAGCCCAAATCTGGGGCGTTACATTTACATCAATCCATGTGTTTTTCTTCAATTAAACCGGTTCAATCGGTTAAATTTTAAGCGGTTCAACCGGGTTTTGTAAAAATCGGACGGTTCATTCTGGTTTAGAAATAGACATAAAACTGGTGTTTGTTGAACCGTTTCCTTCCCCAGTTCGCGGTCCAACCGATCCCACTGTCCCGTTCAAACCGGTTTTTAAAACATTGTTTGGAAGTAGATGATTGTTACATCTTGGTTTTCTTCCAACTATGTGGGTATATCCGTGTCTCTCCTCGAGGGCACAAGTGAGTCAATGAGACTCATTTAAGTGTTCACCCTTAGCAAAAAGCAGTTGATCAATCAAGTCACTCCAAGTCCTATTGTTCCACTCAATCGATGCACCCTACTTTCTTTACCTTTTGCCGACTGATACATATAACCTAGGGTCAAAAACAGTTGATCAATCAAGTCATTCCATGTCCTGTTGTTCCACTCAGTCGGTGGTTTTCTTCTTACAATTTCCACGTCCACATATCTTCCGACTTCGTGAAAACGAAACTTTGCATCACGCTTGTGTTCTTAATATGCTCTTTGGCAGTCAGCTTGGACAGCCGCTCGAATGGCTTCCCATAAATTTGTACCCCGATAGCTATAAAGATCAAAATATGTCTGCAAAAAATAACATATTTGATTAGTAAAAGAAATATTTAGAAAGTATAAAATTTAATACATATAAAAAGTATTGTATACTTACTTCTAACTAAGGATATATAGATTCTTTGTACTCGAGAGGAACACGGTGTTAAGACCTATAATTGAGTGGTACCTTTGATGTCACCTTATTTGAGATCAACCTCCTTAACAACCTGCCCCGTTTCCCTAGGATCTGTAACATCCCGGCTTGAGGTATTTCCTAAATTCACTCGTAAGTATGAATGTTTTTTATTTTTAGCCATTGGGTATAAGGAAGCTTGAAAATGGCCCATAGTGGTATTTTGTTAATTTTTTGCCAAGAGGTTAGTACATTGGGTGTACGTTGTATACGCTAGGCATACTAGGCGGACCCTCCCTAGTATGATTAGCCTACACTGCGTACGCCTAACGTATGTGGTAAATTCTCAAACCCTAATTTTTAGGGTTTGGTCCATATATAAGCATCATTAACTCTTCAATCCTCATTACCTCTCCATCCTCCAACCTTCATTTCGACCTTTGCAAAACTAATATCTTGTTTGTGATCCTTTGAGCTCAAAATTGTGTGTTTGTGATGCCTTTGAAGCAAAATGAAGAAAGAATAATCATTTTAGAAGATCAATACCTTATAGATCCAGGAACACCTCACGTTCAAGATCCATTTTGAGGTATAAAATTATGAACTTGATGATTCTATGCATAGATCTAAGTTAGCCATGGATTTTGTGTCCTTTTGGTCCCATTATTTGGTTATTTTGATTATAAGCTACTCCAATCCATTTAAGTTGTCCTTTCAGCCACTTTGAGGTGTCTAGAAGCATAAAAATGTAGTCTTGATCATATCTTTCCTTCCATGCAATTGTTTTGAGGTCTTAATGGGTTAAGTGGTTGAGGTTTTTGATGTTAATACCTTATTCGCCATGCAAAACCACAAAGTTGGAAACTTTATGGTCAAAAACATTATTTGAGACTTGGATCTGACTTTGGACGTGAAACATTGGTGTATTAAGCTCTTAATGGGGACAAGGGATGACCAGGTGCGTACGTTGGGCGTACTAAGAGGTACGTTTTGCGTACGCGGTTTAAGTCCCTTCGTCTGATCAACCAACAAGTATGCCATGTGTACAAAGGAGTACACCCAACGTACTCTGCTCAGAGTATTGACATTTGACCGTTAACTGAGTTGACCAAGGGTATTTTGGGAGGTGTTATTAATCTAGAATGGGAAATGTTCTAATTTCTAGGAATCGAGTAGTGCCGGTTGTCAGAGTATTGATTTATTCAGACTATGTACGGATTGAGAGGTGAGTTTTCCTCACTGTAATTATGGCTCGAAGGCCCCAAGGTTGGCCCATTTGATTGATATCTTGGTTTACTGCATGTTGATATGTTGTAGTGATCTGTTACATCTATATTCTAGTATAGAGGATATTGTTACGCTGTAGTGATCTGTTAGATCTGTATGACTACTTGTATCTACTAGCTATTGATTGTTATGGTGTATGTTGATGTGTGATGGTTACTGGGTTGAGACGGACCAGATGAGACTGAAGGCCAAGATACATAGGGTAGTACAGATAGACTGAAGGCTTATGAGGCAGACCAGTCAGGCCAAAGTCCAAGAGAATGGTCTAGATAGGCTGAAGGCCTAGCGAGGCAGTCCAGTAATGTTGAAGGCTCTATATGTATGTTGTAGTTTGTTATGTTTATGTGGTGGTACTTTGGGGGGAACTCACTAAGAGTTGGCTTATAGTTTTATTTTTGTTTCAGGTACTTCTAAGGATCGTGGCAAGGTGAAGGTGTGACCATATACATCATGGCTTTTATGTTGTTGATCTTGGGAGACTCTGAATTTGAATAATGTTTTTGGAAACAATGGTTATGTAAACACTTATTTTTAGTAAATGGGTTGTTTTGAAAACTTTATATTTTTTGTGATTATTGAGATGTTACCAGTTGGTATCAGAGCCTTGGTTTGAGCGAATTGGATGAACATCCGTGTGAATATAGGCTCAAACTAAGGAACTACAAGACTTTTAAAAATGATTTTCAAAATTATTTTCAAAAGTAACCATGGAAGGATGTTATGTGTATGATCAGCCTGAGCCAATAAGTATTCCCCAAGTTACCCACACAGTTATTTGATAGAATAGTGTGCTAGTGATAGACTAGGGATATTCAGGAATTGCATGATAGAATTGCCTGATTATTGATGCCTGATAGCCTAGGGTTTCTTTCTTGTATGGAATTGACATCATTATTGTAGTTACTTAGTGTATGCACCATAGTTATACATAACTAAGATTCTATGGCCTTAGAATGTTTGGTTTAGCCTTATTTCCTGTTCTTTTATGATGAAGGGCTGAGGGTAGAATTAGGTATTTAACTGTCTAT
This sequence comes from Lactuca sativa, assembly GCF_002870075.4. Taxonomy (NCBI): domain Eukaryota; kingdom Viridiplantae; phylum Streptophyta; class Magnoliopsida; order Asterales; family Asteraceae; genus Lactuca; species Lactuca sativa. The sequence continues at coordinate 33,586,339 of NC_056628.2, forward strand.
AGGTTCTAGGGTGGTGGAAGTTTCATGGATGATTTATGTGGGAATTAGCCAGCCAGTTAAGGGATGTTTTTACTTTCTCTAGGAAGTGAGAACAGGATGTGTGCATATCCAAGTGTGTGTTGTTAGGGTTGTTTTGATGACCTTCTAAGACAAATACGGGTAGGTGTGGAAGGTAGTATGGTCCCGTACTACTAGAAGCACAGGACCCGTATGCGTAGCAGGGAAGTCACAACCCCCTAAGGTTTTGTTGTGGAATGGCTCATATGGTATGATATGTGCCTCATCTAATATTTTCTGGTTTATTTTCAGTATGGTGGTTACGAGGCGATTTGAGACAGGATCCGGATCAGGAGCAGGAGAGATTGGCCAGGATAGGCTAGGGTTGACTGAGGACCAAGATAGGGAGATGATTCATGCTGAGGTTGTTTCTATTGTATGGGGCAGATATCGGGGCTATTTAGGTCTATCAAGACCACCATGATGGAGTTCTTTGATGACTGATACACGACACTTTTTTAGACTGATGTTGTTGCAGCTACCACAGTCGTCGCTGTTGCGGGGATTGGCGTGGGGAGAACCTTCAAATACTAGGACTTCGACAATACGAAGCCCCTTGTGTTTGATGGGGTTCAGTGTAACATCCATAAAATTCAAGCCAATTTAAAACTTTTTAAAATCCAAAATACCATTAATTATTACAAAGTGTTTTCAAAATTATCTAAGCAACAGACTTCCTAGAAAACATAATCATAAATCGAGGAAGTGTACGGTCACGCCTTCGCCTTCCCGCAGTCATCCGTTGTACCTGAAACAATAATCAATAAACATAAGCTCGAAGGCTTAGTGAGTTACCCCCAAAATACCCATATACCCAACGATACACATACAATAACAAATAGCATACTATGGGACCAATCATCCATCGGGATGGGATACCCCAAGCCCTCAACCATCGGGTTGGAATGCCCACACACAACACATATATAACAGATACTATGGGTCCAATCATCCATCAGGATGGAATACCCCAGGCCCTCAATCATCGGGTTGGAATGCCAACATACTATGGGTCCAATCAACGATCGTGTTGGAATACCCCAGACCCTTAACCATTAGGTTGGAATGCCAACATACTATGCTTCCAATCAACCATCGGGTTGGAATACCCCAGGCCCTCAACCATCGGGTTGAAATGCCAACATACTATGAGTCTAATCATCCTCGGGATGGAATACTCTCGGCCCACAACTATCGGGTTGGAATGCCCCCCCCCCCCCAACCAATCAAACATGTGCACCTATATCAGATAATCATATAACAGTCTACCAATCAATCATGTGCACATATAACATGTAATCTCCTACCAGCATACATATATTCAGACCAAACTATAGGTCACTAAACATAACCACATCCGATCTACCAGGATACCAATCTAATAGATCATGGCAACATATAACATCGTATCTACCAGGATATTGATCTCATGGATCATAACAACATATAACATCCTATCTACCAGGATATTGATTTAACGAATCATAAGAACATATAACATCCTATCTACCAGGATACTGATCTAACAGATCATAACAACATATAAAATCCTATCTATCGGGATACTGATCTCATGGATCATAACAACATATAACATCCTATCTACCAGGATACTGATTTAACAGATCATAACAACATATAACATCCTACCTACCAGGATACTGATCTAACGGATCATAACAACATATAACATCCTATCTACCAGGATACTGATTTAACAGATCATAACAACATATAACATCCTATCTACATGGATACCGATCTAATAGATTATAACAATACTCGAGCATATAACATATCAGGATAGCAATCCAAAAGGGTCGGCCTTGGTGCCTTAGACCCTTGAGTATAGTGAGGAAAACTCACCTCGCAACACCAATCCAAACTAAAGAATCGAAGTCCTAAATCGCTGCCTCACCAAAGATCCTGAACTCTCCAAATAATAAATACCAAGTCATTACACAACCTAACAATCTTGACTAAAAGGGTCCACACAATCCATCATGTTCATCCTCTTTATTGGGCCAAAGACCAATGCCAATTCCATAACCCTGAAAGTCCTTATGGCAAGCCTATTATTGGTCCAATTTACCAAATTGGGCCCAACTCCCTAATTGGGCCTAATTCCAAGATTCCTTATCAAAACTTGGCCCAAAACATAATATTCATAAAGTCTAGCAAATGCCCAAATCCAACTAGCCCATAAACAGCCCAAAACCTAAAGCCCAATTGCCAAAGGCCCAAAAGAGGATGTACGTTGGGCGTACTCCTCTGGTATGCAGGGCGTACTCGTCCAGATGTTGACCACCATCGGGTTGGTTGACCCAGTATGCTGGGTGTATTGGATTTATGTTGGGCGTACGCGGGGTTTCGCCAAAACCCTAATAAGTGCTTAATGGCTTAAGCACTTAAGCCTAAACTCTAGATCCATTAACCAAATGTGTCATAGGACTATAAAGTCTCGAACTTTATCATTTTAGACGTCTAGAAAGTTTTAACACATTGAATTAATCCATTAAGACCTTCCTACTTCATGCATGAGACAAATCTAGCTATTGGGACACCATTTTTATCACTTAGGACCTCTTCTAAGGTTTGAAAGGACAAATTATTTCGTCCAAAACATAACATGCACCATTTTGGGACTTTTGGGACAAGAATGCTTCCATAAAGCTAAAATGACTAGATCTATGTCATACAAGTATAAAGTTCCAAGCTTTTTACCTTCTAGAGCTTCTAGGGCACAAACCAACTTCAGATCTACAAGATTGATTTTGATATGTGCATATTTAGTTCATATTAAGTATAGATTTTTATTCATTTATTAGCTAAATTATTGCATTTTATGGACAAAAGGTACTTAAAAGTGTTTGAATTATATTTTCAGTCCAAAAATGAAGCTCGGAAGCAGGAGAAGCGGTTGAGAGATCAAGAATGGAACAAAGAAGAAAACCACCAAAAATAACACCTACTCGGCGAGTAGGGTCGACTACTCGACGAGTCCGATCAAAGAATCGAGAAGATAATGACTCGGGATCCCAGAGACTTATCACAATATGGGGACTGAGAGATGGACTCAACGAGTCGCCACCTGACTCGACGAGTCGATTCGTATATATAAAGATAACTCCTCAGAACGATAGAGGAGAATTCTGGAACGATTCAGAAGAGTTTAGCTGCGATTGAGAAGGCAGAAAAAACCCTAGAAGACGACGAGAGAAGCTAGAATTCAATCCCGAAGAATAATTGAGGCAAAATTTCATCATTCCACTTATTCTTTTGTTTTATCATTATGGTTAAACAATTTGACTTTGTTTGTTTGCTATTATTTACTTCAATTATGAGTTAAAACCTTTAGACTTCTGTTTGGGGATACAAAGCTGACAATATGGTCTGATTGATTGGTAGGATTAATTATAAGTTGGTGAATTTTTGTTATTTTAGCTTGCTAAAGAACCTTGTGTGTGAATAATAATTAATTTTCTGTTAATAGGAAGATAATTGATTAGCATGAACATCTATTGATTATTAACCTCATATGCTATGTGATCACTATGCCATATGTCTAGGATTAATGAATATGAAACTAGAATTAATAAGAAAATTAAGTAAATTCATGTGCAAGCTTGTAAGATGACCATCAAACAAGAAGTTAATTAAAAGATTAAATTAGTTAACTATTGCAAGTCTAAATTAACCTGAATAATTAATCTAGTAAATCTAATTAAATTAGACAACTGGCCACTGTTTAAATTAGTTTATTTGCTAAGGATTAGTGTAGTGAATGCGAATCTAATCACTTGAATCGGTAACCAACGAAAGAATTAATCCATCGCACCATTACCTTGAAATCAACCATAGAATCAACTAAGTTGAACTAAACAGAAGTTCCCTTCCATTTATTGAATCTAGTTAGTATTTTGTTTTAAGTAAGTAATAGTTAGTAAGTTTCTAGTCTTGTAAAGCTAGATAAAACCCCTACTTATTAATTAACTTAGATAAAATTAGTTTTTAATTTTAATTTGCCGTTCCCTGTGATCGATACCCTGCTTATTTAACTATACCACAATTGATAGGTTCACTGCATTTTGTGTGTTATTTGATAATTAAAAGTAGGTTTAAAACTAAGTGAGTTTGCACACATCAAGTTTTTTGGCGCCGTTGCCGGGGAACGGTTCTAAAAATTAACATTAAATTCTAATTTAATCGATCCTTTGTGTGAGATTTATCTCACACAAAGTTATTTAAGAAGCAATTCAGTAAATAGAATTAGTTTTAATAAAATTCCGTTTTTAGAGTAACTAGAATTTTTTTTTGTTTTTGCCTTGAACTCGCCGAGTGCACTCGTGCCGACTCAGCGAGTACATCGTTGTTTCAGTTTTAATATTTTATTTTTGTTCCTTTTACGCGTTTTTTTCTGTTTTGTTTACAGTTGTTTCATGACCTGAGGATCTGATACACCTCTGGTTCCCCCTCTTGAAGACCCGGAATTCGCACTAAGGAAGAGCAAAGGCAAAGCCGTTGGAGAATCCGCTTCTTCAAAGAACTTGCCACTCAAAAACCTCAAGTCTATTTTCAGCAAGAAGAGGAGCAGCGAATCCGGAGCATCCAGTGCCTCTTTGACTATTGAAGACCCAATTCAAGAAGATATCGAATACGAGACCGAGGAAGAAGAAGAATCCACATTCGAGCACGACTCCGAGTTTGAAGACGATTTAGTCATCACTATGGCTAATATCGATGAAGTCCCCATGGGGGAATGGAAGAAGAGGATGCGCGATGACACCGGCCCGGGAGTTGTGCAGCCCGTAATTCCCGCAACTTCCACTTTCGAACTAAAAGACCATATTCTCGCTCAACTCAAGGAGATTCCTTTTTATGGGAAGGATCACGAAGACGCCTACAAACACTTGGACGAAGTGAACGATGTGGCCGACTACTTCAATGTACCGAATGTCCCCCGCGAGACCCAGCTTCTTCGCATGCTCCCAGTCATGTTCAAAGGAGCTGCAAAGGATTGGCTAAAGTCACTTCCTCCCAGATCAGTCACCACATGGGCCAAGATGAAAGAGGACTTCATAAATCACTTTTGTCCACCCTCCAAAATAGCCAAGCTAAAGAAAGCAATTGCCAACTTCGAGCAACAGCCCGGAGAATCTCTTTATGAAGCATGGGAAAGGTACAAGAGTTTGCTTAGAAATTGCCCACATCACGACCTTAATAGCCAACAAGAGGTCTCCATTTTCTACGATGGATTCAATGTCACCACAAGTCAAGGTCCGCTCACGAAGAAGGCGCCCCCGGTAATCAAGGAGCTAATTGAATAATTCTCTAAGTACTCTAGAGAATACCACAATCCAAGAAACGAAGTAAGTCGGGGAGTAGTGAACGCGGCAAATGATAGCATAGCGGCGGTGATAGCTAAGCTTGATAGTCTTGATAGAAGAATGACAAAAATGGATCAAACAATCCATGCTATGAGGGTGGGATGTGAAAATTGTAGAGGGCCCCATCTCACCAAGGATTGTGATTTGGATGAGAATGGAAATAAGAAAGCTCAAGTCTTCTATTCAAGCGGCGATCGATACGACGAAAATTGGCGAAAACCTAAGAAGGAATGGCTCCCGTACGAAGAGTATAAGAAGGCTAAGGAGGAAAAATACAAGCAGAAGGAGAGGGGACTATATCAAAGAGAAGAACCAGTAGAAAAGAAAGCTGATTTGGAAGAAATGTTCACTAGATTCATAGCCACGTCCGAAAAGAGACACAATGATCACGAGGCTGCAATACTGCAATACATGAGACCAGAAACATGCTAAGGAATCAACAGTCATCCATCCTCAACATTGAGAAACAGTTGGGACAGCTTGCACACCAAGTGAACGAAAGAAGACCGGGTCAACTTCCAAGTAATACTGAAACCAATCCAAGAATGGAGAATGTGAGTGCAGTGACCTCCAGCAAGGAAGAAATATTCACAGATACACTGAGAATCTCCAAAAGGAAGACAAAAAGGGCAGAAGAGTCAGCTCCAGCAAAACCCGACCTGACTCGCCGAGTCCATCTAATGGACTCTACGAGTCCGTGCGTGAATGATAAAACTGTCAGTCCTTTAAAGCCATATAATCCTCCTTTGCCATACCCAATTAAAGCCATGCCTGCAGAAAACGTTGAAGCATATAGAACCTTCATTAAGCATGTTAAAGACCTCCAAGTTAATGTGCCATTTGTAGAAACGATGCTCCAGACACCCAAATACTTCAACTTGCTAAAAGGTCTTTTTGCTTTTAGGAAAGATTTGGCTGAAGTCGCGGAGATACTATTGGGTGAGCTACCCGAAAAGAAGGGCGATCCGGGGAATATTATAATTCCGTGCCAGTTTGGTAATGAAGTTGTCACCCAAGCATTGACCGACTCGGGTGCAAGCATCAATCTGATGCCTTTCACTTTCTTTAAGAGGTTGAATTTACCGGAGCCAAAACCGGTAAATATGAAGATCCATTTGGCAGACAAGACTATAATTCATCCACAAGGCGTTTGTGAGGATCTCCTTATTAAAGTAGACAAGTTTATATTTCCGGTGGACTTTGTGGTGGTTGTCATGGAAGAAGACCCCAAAATTCCAATCATTTTGGGAAGATCATTTTTAAACACCGCATGTGCCTTAATTGATGTATGTGAGTCTACATTAACATTGAGGGTGGGTGATGAGTCTGTAATATTTAAAGCTTTAGTAGAAGCCAAGCAAGAAGAGGAAAGAAAAGAAAACATCTCATTTATCCATTTGGATGATGAGATATTACAAAAAGAACTTGAACTTTTGCAAAAAGAAGATCTAACCAAGTTTCTGCTACATTCTGGAGAGGATGGAGATGCTAACAAGGACTTGGAGGAGTTAGAAAAGCTACTGGAAGGAGCCGACTCAGAAAAAACCCAAGAAATGATGGAATACGATCAGACTCGCCGAGTCACTTTACTGGACTCGACGAGTCCAGTCGAATTTGATAACAACTTGGGCGATTTAGATCTGTTTGTTGCTAGTCCTCTGTATAGTCTGAATTTGGATATTTTTCCTCATTCTTTAGGAGAACAAACAGAAAAAGAAGACATGGATACGGAAGTTCAACATGCCTATATAGCATCTCTTAATTCAATTACACTTGAAGATGGGGTGAAGAAGAAAAAGAGGAGAATGGAAGCCCAAGCAGCTGAGGATGATGTTGTGAAAAAGAAGAGAGAGGAAGCAAAACGGGCTTACAAAAAGAAAATTCACGCTTACAAAACGAAGTACAAACCACAAAAGACTAGGCGTGCATTCCCGATGCTGGAAGATGACGAGACGTAGACGGGAAGGAGTCCAGCTAACGACTCCTTAAAAAGAAGCGCTTGGCGGGAGGCAACCCGTTGTTTAGAGTTTGCTTTCTTTTACCTTTTTGAGTTTTGTTTGAAATTTTTCGTTTTTTTTAGAATTTTAATCTTCCAAATCATCGGACATGTCTGCTTGAGAGTGCGTATGGACTAAGTGTGGGGTGAAATAAATTTTCTTTTCTTAATAAATGACAAGAATTTAAAAAAAAATTGAATTGTTTGCAAGAGACTCTCCGAGTCTGCCCATGACTCGACGAGTACATATAGATTTCAGAAAAAAATGGCATCGCGACCAGACTCGCCGAGTCTGACCCCGACTCGACGAGTCGGTATTATTCACAGAAAAAAATAATAAAAAGAATTACTTTTACAACTGGTAACTAGGGTTTTAACCCTAATGAATCAGTTTCTTTTTCACGCACACACTCGCCGTGCGCCTCTCCCTCAATTTTCTCTCAAGTATTAAGTGTTCTTCTTCCATTATTCTTCAAAATTTTCAAGTTTCATCACAAAAGGTAACGAATTTCTTCTTCTTTTCTGTTAAAAGCATGCTTCTAAGACTATCTATGATGGAAATTGCATAGAAAAAAACCGATTTTGAAAAATATTAAATTTCTAGGGTTTCGATTTTTCATGAATTATGATGTTTTGCATGTTAATTCTTGCCTAAATACCTTATATACATGTGTCTAGACAAAACCCTTGAAGAAATTTTGAGATTTCCTGGTCCAATTTAGACCGACCCGCCGACTGACTCATGCAGTTCTTGCTACTCGCCGAGTCGTACATGGACTCGACGAGTCGAGTCGGGAAACATGTGCATGACGTTTTTTTTAATTATACTCTATGTTTCTGGGTTTTGTATCTTTGTTTTGCAAAAAGAATGTTCAGCAGGGGCCAAAGTTCTGGGGGACACCAAGGTGGATTTCCTTCGTTGAATTTCCCACAAATTGAGTCCGCTTCAACAATGCGGAAGTGGAAGAAGAAGTTAGCCGACATAAGGAAGAAGGAAATATACGTGCCCAATAGGATAGATTGGTAGTGGTTGCAGGGAGTACGCTATGAAGAGGAGTTAGCTCCGTATCTTTTAAAGGAGTTTACCCACGAAGGAGAAATAATGATTTGTGATGGGTGGAGCCGGGTCTTTCGAATTCAAGAGTCGGTGTATTTGGAGCTATGCCTAGAGTTCTTCTCCACAGTATCTTTCACGGGGGGAGTGGATTGTTATCACCCAACAAGTTTCAGTTTCTGTCTTGGGGGTGAATTTCATCAATGTTCCGTGCTCGACCTTGCATGTCGATTGGGAATTTATGACCAGCCCTTGGTATCAACAGCTGTTTTTCGGGCCTTTATGGAGCAATCCCACATTGTGTTTCCCGATGGAGTTACGAGCATGGGGTGGTGGAACACGATTGGCAACAAAGTTTATATTCCGAAATCGGCACAAGAGGGGAACATCCGATCACCTACGCACCGCCTTATTCATCGTCTCATTTCATCCACTATTAACCAAAGGAAGGATGATGACAAGGTTTCTAACCTTGATGTCTTATATTTATGGAGCATTATCACACCCGACATTTTTTGCAATATTCCATGGTGTTTGGCTTCATATCTATCGGAGGGTGCGGTCAAGGATCGCAAAACTTCTCGAATCAATGGTGGTATGTTTGTCACCTTGCTAGCCAACTCGTTTGGGTTGATGACCCGTGGTGCATGGAACTTTATGACGATGATTCCTACGCCTCCATTCAATCCAATTCTTTTCCTACGGGCCAGGATTATTGAAGACTATGGTGGTGGTCATTATGCTATCCCGCATGATGATCCGGTAGTTGGTCCCGAAGCACCGGGAAGGAGGGTCCGATCGAGGAGGGAGCGGGATGTGGAGGAAGAGCCGCCGGTGATTCCGGTTGATAATGAAGAGGTACCAATGGATTGGTACAATGTGGAAATGAGGCGGCTACAAGATCAAATGGCGCGGGGCATTAATTTTAGCAATCAATCACATATCCGGCTTTTCGATCACTTCAACATACCGCATATTAATGATGGTAAATTTCCTTACATTCCATCGTGGGACGGGTAATTAGTGCAAGAAGGAGTGGTGCGGGAGGAAGTGGAGCAACACCGGATCATGACGACGAGGAGGATTAATTTATTTGCGTTTCTATTAGACAATTTTCAATTTATATTTTTATGTTTTTGTTTTTTTATTTGGTTTGTTTGAATGTGTTAAGACTTTTTACTGTTTTGTTTAATGTGTGTTTGCTTGATTATTTTTCAGAATTGAATTAGGAATGCTTGCATAGGAGAGTTAAAGTTCTAGAGTCAAAAGGGTTATAAGAGTGATAGAGAGTCAAGAGAAGGAAGCATTAGAGTCAAAGTATCGAGTCCAGTCCTTAGGGACATGAGCGAGTGAGTCCAGAAGTGAGGAGAAAGTTTTGAAGATTTATTGGAGGCTGGAACAAATGCAGAATGCCATTTTTTTCGTCCAACGGTCTACTCGTCGAGTGCACTAAACTGACTCGACGAGTCGCCTTGTATTCTCACACATATGAAGATGTCCGCGCTTATACTCGACGAGTCACATATATGACTCGACGAGTCATTCATTTTTAAACGAAGGGGACTGCTGATTTGATGCTGATAAGAGTACCACTTGACCATTTATTCTTCCCATATTGATTCCTGAAGATCTTACACTGTTTTTCCGTGTATTTGGAGCAACCCACACGAGATTTTGACACCCAAGACATGGATGAGATGTTCCCATGTCTAAAGTCAATTGAAGCTGGAGCTAAAATGAAACTGACCAACCTATCGACTGCTATCCCAGGGGAGTTTGTTCCAATTCCCTCTTTATTCTCTTTTTATGTTTTTATCATGCATAATATGCAATGAGGGCATTGCATAAAATAAGTGTAGGGTAGGGGGTTGGTTACATATTAGAAAATTTAGAATCTTAATTTAGACTAATTTTAAAAAATTTGTTGCATACTAAAAAAATATTACTTAGGTTTTAATTTAGGAAATTTTGGTAAAAGTAAAATTAGGATTCCATGTTAGAATTGTGTTGATAATTGCATGAAGACCCAAATGTTTAGTTGATCCTATATACGTTCTAGTGCATTTGTGGCTTCCTTATTCCAGTGAAATCATGGGACAAAAACACGACCTTGCTCAGCCCGAGGGATGCAATATGTTTAGCAGCCTAAACCTGAAATGTATCCAGGAAGATTGTTATCGTTAGCCAATAAAGGTTGAGATTGAGCGCCCCTGCTTAAGCATGTAGGGTTTTGAGTGAAAAAAGTGAGGTACATGTAAGAAAAAAAAAGAGAATTACAAGAAAAGTTGTAAGAATTTTGGAGCATCAAAGTCAAAAGTGAAGATCAAAAGATCAAAATTCCAAGAAGTTCAAAAGTTGAAGATAACAACAATCAAACAATAAAGATGGTGAATTCAAAGAGATCAAAGATCAAATTATCAAAGGAAGTGAAGAATTCAAGAGAGCTCCATAGTGGTATCGAAAAGTTGTTATTCTAGATTATGTATGCTTGGGTTGCTCAATTAAAAATACCTTGAGGGTAAGAGGTTTTCTGCGGATGGATTCGGAGGGTTGCATAAAATGAGCATAGTTCGGGGTGAGTGAGCGAATGTTTATGAGGATTGTGAGTATTTGGAGTATGGGAGGTCCTTAGGAAAAAATTTAGACACAAATGCATGCGTTGCGGTCTTGGCATAATGGCTGGGTTAGATTGGAGTTGTCATATGTGATTCTAATGTTTTAAAATTTAGTTTTGCTTGGGGGCAAGCAAAAGTCAAGTGTGCGGTATTTTGATATGTGCATATTTAGTTCATATTAAGTATAGATTTTTATTCATTTATTAGCTAAATTATTGCATTTTAGGACAAAAGGTACTTAAAAGTGTTTGAATTATATTTTCAGTCCAAAAATGAAGCTCGGAAGCAGGAGAAGCGGTTGAGAGATCAAGAATGGAACAAAGAAGAAATCCACCAAAAATAACACCTACTCGGTGAGTAGGGTCGACTACTCGACGAGTCCGATCAAAGAATCGAGAAGATAATGACTCGGGATCCCAGAGACTTATCACAATATGGGGACTGAGAGATGGACTCAACGAGTCGCCACCTGACTCGACGAGTCGATTCGTATATATAAAGATAACTCCTCAGAACGATAGAGGAGAATTCTGGAACGATTCAGAAGAGTTTAGCTGCGATTGAGAAGGCAGAAAAAACCCTAGAAGACGACGAGAGAAGCTAGAATTCAATCCCGAAGAATAATTGAGGCAAAATTTCATCATTCCACTTATTCTTTTGTTTTATCATTATGGTTAAACAATTTGACTTTGTTTGTTTGCTGTTATTTACTTCAATTATGAGTTAAAACCTTTAGACTTCTGTTTGGGGATACAAAGCTGACAATATGGTCTGATTGATTGGTAGGATTAATTATAAGTTGGTGAATTTTTGTTATTTTAGCTTGCTAAAGAACCTTGTGTGTGAATAATAATTAATTTTCTGTTAATAGGAAGATAATTGATTAGCATGAACATCTATTGGTTATTAACCTCATATGCTATGTGATCACTATGCCATATGTCTAGGATTAATGAATATGAAACTAGAATTAATAAGAAAATTAAGTAAATTCATGTGCAAGCTTGTAAGATGACCATCAAACAAGAAGTTAATTAAAAGATTAAATTAGTTAACTATTGCAAGTCTAAATTAACCCGAATAATTAATCTAGTAAATCTAATTAAATTAGACAACTGGCCACTGTTTAAATTAGTTTATTTGCTAAGGATTAGTGTAGTGAATGCGAATCTAATCACTTGAATCGGTAACCAACGAAAGAATTAATCCATCGCACCATTACCTTGAAATCAACCATAGAATCAACTAAGTTGAACTAAACAGAAGTTCCCTTCCATTTATTGAATCTAGTTAGTATTTTGTTTTAAGTAAGTAATAGTTAGTAAGTTTCTAGTCTTGTAAAGCTAGATAAAACCCCTACTTATTAATTAACTTAGATAAAATTAGTTTTTAATTTTAATTTGCCGTTCTCTGTGATCGATACCCTGCTTATTTAACTATACCACAATTGATAGGTTCACTGCATTTTGTGTGTTATTTGATAATTAAAAGTAGGTTTAAAACTAAGTGAGTTTGCACACATCAATCTTCTTCTCTAGCTCCTTGATGCAACACCTTCTTCTTAAAATACTTAAGAAACACTCAAAAAGCTCAAACACTCAAGGAAATGGCTAGGGTTTGAGGAAAAGGACTCTACGCAGTGGAGGCTGGGGTAAGGGAGGGTTTTGTGCTCATAATGTTGCTTATATAGTCCCCAAACCCTAAATATTAGGGTTTCCTTCTTCCTTGAGTACGCCCAGCGTACTAGGGTGTGCCTAGTACGCTCCATGTACCCTTATGTATGTGCAATGTACTCCTCCTGATCCCAAAATTGCAATTTAGCCCTTAGACTTTTCATGGCTTCACCCTTCCATCCCTTAGGACTATAAATGACAAATCTTGGGATGTTACAACTCTCCCCTACTTAAACTAGCTTTCGTCCCTAAAGCCTGCTGCAGCGAACAATTAAGGACAATGCTCCCGCATCTTGGACTCGGGTTCCCAAGTCTACTTGAATCCTTTCCGATGCTGCCACTGGTCTCCCCACATAGTTCAAGTGCTCTCCGACCTGAATATCATCCAGCGATACAACCACCTACTCATCCAATATGCGTCTTTTCAGCTGACCGACATGAAAAGCAATGTAAAACCAACCGAACCTTTTTAAAAGGTCTATCCTACATGCCACTTTGCCAACCTGGCAAAATCATGATCATCCAAAGTATCCAAAGCCCAATTTTCCCTCTTCCTGAAGCAAACCCTTTGTGATGACAGGATAAATCGTCCTTCAGCTCCCAAAATATCATACATAATCAATCCACTAATAAACACGAACACTCATACCTGGCCTAATTAGCCTCGAGCTGAGCATGCCTACGATGGGTCCAGTCATCCCTAGGATGGAATACCCTCGTATCCCACACATGTTTGGCCTAATTAACCCTCGAGTTGGAATACCAAAGATATTAGGTCCAATCAATCATAGGGTCCGGTCATCCTCAGGATGGAATACCCTAGATTGGAATACCTCTATGAACATAACTCGGGTCTACTCATAACTTGAGGTCCAAGGATATATCCTTGCGTCTCATCCATAATCCTCTGATTCGTCACAACCGAGTACAACTCCCCCGAACCCCAACAATACATCCATTTCGAACGCGCTCCAACAAGATGCCTAGCCATCACAATCTCTATGCCCACAACCTATGACCGTAATACCCTTACATGGTCCTCAACATAGGCCTGGATTGCCTCTGAGCCCACAACATGAGTCTGGTTTTCCCTCTCTAGCCCTCAGCTCATGACTGGAATGCTCCTGATAACCTATCGACACTGCTGTCGTCACTTCAAATGTATAGCACCCCATCCTGGAGATACTCACATCCTCCATTGCCCAAGAAGGCCTAATCAATGTCCTCCACAACACCAACAAGTGTCACAGTGCTGAAACCTCACCCTACACTGTCCACTTGTAGAACAAGTTGCTACCGCATAACACATATATACTTAGAACCTGATCATATAACCAAAAAAACCCATACAAACTCTTCAGCATACTCCATCAGCATGTTCAATACTTGGGGACAGACCTAATGATTTCTATAGCATAGCAACATACTCAATACCCGCACATAGACCCACAAACACATACAGAGTCGTCAACACGACTGGACCGCCTCACCAGACCTTCAGTCTATCTGGACCACTCTCAGAACCTTCATCATGTCTGGACCGCCTCTCTAGGCCTTCAGCCTATCTGGACCGTTAGCCCAGCCTTCAACCTGATTGGTACTCCCCACCGACCTTCAGTCTATCCGCACCGCTCTAAACTGTTGAGCACCCCCTTGGACCACCCCTCCTGGTGATCTCTCCCATGCAGACTGTTCTTACCCACTTGGGGTTCCAAACTCCTGATCCATCCCATGGAGTCTAACCCTGGCCTAACCCTAGGCCTAATGTCGATCTTCCGCCCTCTCGAAAAACCATGGACTAATCCCTAGCCTGCATATCTACCACATATGCTAAATAACCCGCACACCCGTGCTGAATGTACTGCCAAGCCCTATAAGCTAACAAAACCCTCAATCTATCAATCCAAAAACCCTTAGAGTCGAGCACACCCTCGACCGAACACTCGAACTGAACTCAATTCATGACTAGAACCCCAACCTGGTTCCCCAAATTCTGCTATCAATCACAAAGAAGATGTGTTTCTTATGCTAGGGATTTTTACCGAACCCCCAACCAACATAACCCTCAAACCAAGTTGCCATTGGGGCCTCCATGCTCCCTATCGGGTTGTGAAACATATCCCTGTTTCAAAACCTCTCTCACTTTTGCATCCCCGGGTAACTCTCCCCCACTTAGATTCAACTAAGCCTTCACAATACATGATAATTGGAGGATTCCCAATCCCTCTCACTTCCTAATGATCGATCTGATGACAACCAACTTTTTCCAACTAGTGCTCCATTACTAGCCAATCCCAATTGATCACACACTTCTAAGAACCAGATGAGTACTTCCTGAATCCCAGTGAAACCGACAGTCACTAATGCTTGAATGACCCCTCACTCAAGTCTTGCAGACCAAAAGATAGATGATCCAACTAATACCTTAGTGACGAGCTACTTCCCTTGGTGCTTTCGTCTGTCAATCACGAACGGTTGCTAAAGCCACTAAATCATGATAACGTTGAATGACCCTGTTGTGGAACCCTATTCACAGACCTCCCACATAACACCCCTTTTCCAAAGGTGTTCCAAACAAGTTTCTCGCTCTCGGGCTCTAGAAATCATTCCATTCAGGGTTCGCACCCTGACTCACTCACCCGCTCAAACATCCATAGATGACCTGTAGTCGATGAAGCAACCTCTGCCCTATACCGTGTTACAAACTACTCCCAATACATAGTCTATAATCCCAAAAGTGCAATAGGCCACATAATCAATCCTTACCGCCTGATACAAGGGATCCAAGGCAAACCGGACCTCATAAAATATTTATTCCACATCGACCCACCTACACTCACCGGCGCCGAAATAATGTCGCCTATCCCTGTAACCAACTGAGCCCGAGCTGGAATACAACCTGATCCTGGGGTCATAAGCCTGCTCACTCCTTTGAGCATAAAAAACTGAAAGGGCACAATCCTTGCCCTATAAAACGACAGTCCAATATATCAATTTACCATTCCACTTCTAACTGCAAAACCCCAACTAAGCATAATCATCACTTCTTTTCGGAGTCCTCGCGACTCACATTTCGGCCTCGAGCAAAACCCCCGAGCCTCAAATCTAGAAACTCATGTGCTAGCCTCTCCCGCCCAACCCGCAAAATGCAACGAGTACAGAATATCTCCCTGATCTCAATTAACTGAATTCATCCGCCTATCAGGATATATCCCAGCAACAAGCCCCATACTAGAAAGCTCGACCAACTCCTCCTCCTTCCGTCATTACAACTATTGTGGCTGTTGCGGCAGCCGTCTCAGCAAGGGATGCATAGTGCTCGTAGAAATACTCAACCCTGGAAGTCTTAATAGACACGAACATCTCCGGCAACTGTCCCCGAACAATATTGATCACCTCATCCCGGATGATCTCACTGACACGATCCTATGACAATACTGGCCTATCCTGGCTGCCAGCTTCTGATCCTAACCCGAATCTGGTCTCAAGATGTCTCGAATAATCCATACAATAACAGGGAACCAACTTCCAACTAAACCCCAGGGGTTGTGACTTCCTTGATATGCGTGTGGGTCCTGTGCTTTCAGTAGTACGGGCCCATACTACCTTCCACACCTACCCATATTTGTCTCAAGTATCACCACAACACTCTAACAATACACATAGACATAGTGAGCGATCAATCCTCACTCCTAGAGGAATGCTAAATATCTCATAACTGACCTACTGGCCTCACACTACTCACTCATCCATGAAACTTCCACCAACCCTGTAGCACTAGTGTATGCTAGCCATACAGAATGCTGGACCCTATAGACTTTTGAATATCTGATCCTGCCCTAAGATCCCAATTAAACAAGAACAGAACATAAGGTCAAACCAAACATTCTCAGGATATAAGATCTTAATTATGCACAATCGCGATGCATATTATAACACCCGTAGATCAGGGCTAGTTAATTTAGAGACAAGGAGCATCAAAAATGACTTTTTGGTAGAAGATTATTTAGAATGAATAATCTTAACTAATCTGTAGTGGTTGTGACAAGGATTCTGGATATATAAATAATGCCGAAATTCAAGTTATAACGAAGAAGTTATGATGTGTCTAAGTTTCTTGACAGAACCGGCACGACACAGCGCGACGTAAAATATGAATTTAATATACAGAGATATCTAGCCTTAGTGATCTAAATGAAAGTCGTAGAATATGCTAAACCGAGAGCGTGCATAAAAAAAACGCTCAAATCTGATTTCGTATGAGGAAGTTATGGTTTTCCGAAGTTTCGACTTAGCGCTATGCAGCCCAAATACTCGATTTGAGATCGAGTGGTTTTTAGCCAAAACAATCTAAATGAGAGTCGAAGATCTCATCGATAGATGTCCAACTGTAAACAGACAGACATAAACGGACGTCGGATGAAGAAGTTATGAATTTCTAATAGAGTTTTCCTGTACCGGCATAGTAAAAATAATATAAAAGTAATATAGTTATAATATATTAAAAATAAGTTCAAAATTAGTCGACGAAGTCTAAATGAAAGTTGTAGATATTGTTTTTACCTATGCGTCATTATAAAGAACGTCGAAAACAAAGTTCGTATGCGAAAATTATGAATTTCTGAAGTTAGGGGCGCGAACCCCAAAGCTGTGTCAGTGGCCACGACGTGGAAATAGTGCCCACGATGTGGCATGACTTCTGACGCCTTCTGGAGCCTGATAGAGCAAGTGGACGATGACGCATGCAATGACGTTCAAGCCCACGACGTGAAAACACTATTCACGACGTGGAAAATGACTGCCCTATAAATAGATTTGAAGGGGCAGCCGGCCAAGATTGCTAATTCACCCTTCTCTCACCCATATTACCTCGATTTGCATGCAAAGAAGTACCCCCCGAATCCCCGGTATTAACCCTGAGACCCAAAGCAAGTACATAAGCCTTGAAGATCTCGAGAAGAAAAGAATTTCCGAGCCGAAGCTCTGCCCGCGAGAAGTCCAGTGTGTGAAGTGATCCCGGTTTCACCGAAGAATACTATTTGAAGAGCCGTAGTGTTTTCCGATCATCTTCTAATCAAATGAGTGTGTAGTCCCTTTCATAAACACGATATTAATACAAGTATTGTTTGAATGTATTAAGTATATGTTCTGGGTGAGTGTGTAGTTACTCTCTTCTAACACATAAATACGAAGTATTTGCTATGAAATACTTGCTATGTGTTTATATAATGTTGTTTATTTGAGATGAGTGTGGAATGGATGTTTTATATAGTTTTAAATGAGTCAAACTGTATATGTATTTTATATCTACAAATATGTTGGGTAGGACATGGGTAGATGAGAACCGTGAGTATGGATCAGATCAAGAGGTTAGTTTTAGATCCGTGAGTATCGATTAGACCCATAGGTTAGTTTTAGATCCGGGAGTATGGATAAGGTAAAGAGATAAATTTGCTATTAGTCCGGGAGTATGGATTAAGACTAAGTTAATTGTCCTTAGTCTGAGAGTATGGATTGGGCACGGTTATAGATCCAGGAGTATGGATCAGATATGGATTAAGACTAAGTTAATTGTCCCTAGTCCGGGAGTATGGATTGGGTACAGTTATTGATCCGGGAGTATGGATCAGATCGGGATTAAGGTATAGTTAATTTTCCCTATTCCGGGAGTATGGATTGGGTACAATTATTGATCCGGGAGTATGGATCAGATCAGGAGGTTAATTTTAGATCTGTGAGTATGGATCGGGTAGTTCTAGATCCGTGAGTATGGATCAGGGGAAAAGGTTGGTTTTAGATCCGTGAGTATGGATCAGGTGAAAAGGTTAGTTTTAGATCCATGAGTATGGATCAGGTGAAGAGGATAGTTTTAGATCTTTGAGTAGGGATCAGGTATAGAGGAAAATTTTAGATACGAGAGTTTAGATCGTGTCGTTGTGAGGATCAATGGGGGTGGGATAAGAGTTGCCTTTATTTGGTGAAATTGTACAAGTTTGAAAGTTCTATTTATATAAATATATGATATAACACTATGGGATGAAAACCTTATATGCTCACGAGGCTCCCAAGCCTGACCCTCTCAGTTTTCTTTGTAATACAGGTTATGGTACGAGAGCATAAGTTGGCTGACATAACATGAGATAATGGATTATAGGCCAGTAGTTATAAATAACTGTTGTAAGGTCTAATCTGTTCTGTTTATGCTTTTGGTCTGTATACATGACATCCCGAGATTTTGTTATATAATGAAAATACATTTGTTTAAGAAATGCTTTGATAAATTCTTATCATATTTTGTTTTGGGAACAAATTCTGCAACTGTTTTCTTTAAAAGATTACTCTGATTTTAAAAACAAATCATAAACAAATCAGTCTTTTCTGGCCGTGAAATTGGGGATGCCACAGTTGGTATTATTGCATTAGTTTAAGCAAACTAGGAATTTGTAGGATTTCTAGACTTAAACTTAGAATGCTAAGTAATGATCGTGATGAGTGTGTCTAGAATATGTTAGGTAGTACACCTAAATTGACACAAGCACTAGTTTATTTTAGGAAAATAAAATGCTTTTATTTTCGGATCCATGGTCTGTTGCCGACCGGATTTGGAAACCTTATGTGTGTAGGATTCTAAGCGTATGACTATGATATTAGAACTAGCATGTAAAAGTTTCGGAGTGATAAGGAGATTTATACGTTTATCGTATATGAAGCTTTCCTATCTTAATTTCTCTCCTAGTACACCGAATGTCTGCTTGGGTGTACAAAAGGTCATGGTGAAGACTCGTAGAGAATTGAGTAAATGGAGGAAATGAAGAAGGCTTATGATAGTGGATGACACCAATCAGAAGATATCGTAAGAGTGGTATCTTGCCTTTAGAATATGTCTTATAAAATAATAGTACGTTTAGTGGAGTACGGTACGTCTGAAGTACACCTTCGATTGACAGGATGATGGAATGATTAGTGTAATTCTTGAAGTTGTCCCATCATCTGGTATTTCCATCACCAATCGAGTTGAAGTAGAATTGATGATTGAAGATTGAGCAATGAAGAAGTCCTAGTCGAGTCTAGGAAAATTGTTTATGATTATTTGGAAACATTCGTATGTGTTAAATTGTTTTGTGATTTTAGGACTTGGGGACTGCGAGACAATACTTGGGACGAGTATGAGTAGGTGTGAAAGGTAGTAGATGCATATACTACCGGAAGCACAGGACTCGTACTTTGATCAGGGAAAGTCACAAGGTTACCAAGAAGCTAGTGATTGATTTCATTTTATTCAAGTATGTCATTACCCTTGTTTCGGTAATGACTAGTAAGATGATTGTTATTCCGACCCTAGTGGTCATATAAATTTGAGTCCGACTACGGTGAGTATGTTACGTGGTTCAGAGGACCAAGTTCGATGTAACATCTGACGTAAGTCAGAAGGTTGAAATTAATGCGACCAATTGTATTGCGCTCGTTGTTAAAAGAAGTTTGTAGCTAGAAGTGCTACATGAAAAAAGGTGAT
The DNA here is from genome assembly GCF_002870075.4 of Lactuca sativa. Taxonomy (NCBI): domain Eukaryota; kingdom Viridiplantae; phylum Streptophyta; class Magnoliopsida; order Asterales; family Asteraceae; genus Lactuca; species Lactuca sativa. Next base: position 33,606,634 of record NC_056628.2, read on the forward strand.
TGTATCACATTAGAATATGAAGGAAGGTATATTCCATTCTGGAATTTGACTCTAAAAGACCTGATTCTAAACGTTGCATCATACGATGAGAGGTCATTAGAACATGAGCCATCGGTCTGTTACAATAGATAAGGGAAAGTACTTATCCTAAGAAGAAGAAGGAGTCCTCAATAAGGATTTATTTTGTAACTCGAAGGTTACGATTGAAAGTCGAACATAGTACGAAGAGCAGGTGCAAGATTGAGCATCACGGTGATCACTTAGGATGGAAGGATGACGTATGGAATCATTATACAAGCCCTATTTCGTTGATGATTCCGGAAAGTAATCATCCTAAGGGGGAGATAATTGTAACGCCCGTAGATCAGGGCTAGTCAATTTAGAGACAAGGAGCATCAAAAATGACTTTTTTGTAGAAGATTATTTAGAATGAATAATCTTAACTAAGTTTTAGTAGTCGTGACAAGGATTCCGGGTATATAAAGAATGCCGAAATCCGAGTTATAACGAAGAAGTTATGACATGTCAAAGTTTCTCGACAGAACCGGCACGACAGAGCGCGACGTAAAATATGAATTTAAGATAGAGAGATATCTATCCTTAGCGATCTAAATGAAAGTCGTAGAATATGTTAAACCAAGAGCGTACATAAAAAGAACGCCCAAATCTGATTTCGTACGAGGAAGTTATGGTTTTCTGAAGTTTCGACTTAGCGTTATGCAGCCCAAATACTCGATTTGAGATCGAGCGGTTTTTAGCCGAAACAATCTAAACGAGACTCGAAGATCTCGTCGATAGAAGTCCAACGGTAAAAAGACAGACATAAACGGACGTCGGTTGAAGAAGTTATGAATTTCTAATGGAGTTTTCCTGTCCCGGCCTACTAAAAATAATATAAAAGTAATATATTTATAATATATTAAAAATAAGTTCAAAATTAGCCGACGAAGTCTAAATGAATCTTGTAGATCTTCTTTTTACCTACGCGTCGATATAAAGAACGTCGAAAACGGAGTTTGTATGCGAAAGTTATGAATTTCTGAAGTTAGGGGCGCGAAACCCAAAGTTGTGTCAGTGGCCACGACGTGGAAACAGTGTCCACGACGTGGCACGACTTCTGACGCCTTCTGGAGCCTGACAGAGCAAGTGGACGATGACACATGCAATGACGTTCAAGTCCACGACGTGAAAACACTGTTCACGACGTGGAAAAAGAGAAATTTTCCCTATAAATAGATTTGAAGGGGCAGCCGGCCAAGATTGCTAATGCACCCTTCTCTCACCCATATTACCTCGAGTTGCGTGCAAAGAAGTACCCCCGAAACCCCAGTATCAACCCCGAGACCCGAAGCAAGTCCCAAAACCTCGATGATCCCGATAAGAAAAGAGTTTCCGAGCTAAAGCTCTACCCGCTAGAAGCCTGGTGTATGAAGTGATCCCGGTTTCACTGAAGAATACTATTTGAAGAGCCGTAGTGCTGTCCGATCATCTTCTGATCAAGTGAGTGTATAGTCCCTTTCATAAACACGATATTAATACAAGTATTGTTTGAATGTATTAAGTATATGTTTTGGGTGAGTGTGTATTCACTCTCTTCTAACACATAAATATGAAGTATTTGCTATGAAATACGTGCTATGTGTTTATATATTGTTGTTTATTTGAGATGAGTGTGGAATGGATGTTTTATATAGTTTTAAATGAATCAAACTGTATATGTATTTTATATCTACAAATATGTTGGGTAGGACATGGATAGATGAGATCCGTAAGTATGGATCAGATCAAGAGGTTAGTTTTAGATCCATGAGTATGGATCAGATCAAGAGGTTAGTTTTAGATCCGTGAATATGGATTAGACCAAGAGGTTAGTTTTAGATCCATGAGTATGGATCAGGTAAAGAGATAAACTTTTTATTAGTCTGAGAGTATGGATTAAGACTAAGTTAATTGTCCCTAGTCCGGGAGTATGGATTGGGCACGGTTATAGATCCGGGAGTACGGATCAGATATGGATTAAGACTAAGTTAATTTTCCCTAGTCCGGGAGTATGGATTGGGCACAGTTATTGATCTGGGAGTATGGATCAGATCAGGATTAAGGTATAGTTAATTTTCCCTATTCCAGGAGTATGGATTAGGTACGATTATTGATTCGGGAGTATGGATCAGATCAGGAGGTTAATTTTAGATCCGTGAGTATGGATCGAGTAGTTTTAGATCCATGAGTATGGATCAGGGGAAAAGGTTAGTTTTAGATCTGTGAGTATGGATCAAGTGAAAATGTTAGTTTTAGATCCGTGAGTATGGATCGGGTGAAGAGGATAGTTTTACATTCGTGAGTAGGGATCAGGTAAAGAGGAAAATTTTAGATACGAGAGTTTAGATCGTGTCGTTATGAGGATCGATGGGGGTGGGATAAGGGTTGCCTTTGTATGGTGAAATTGTACAAGTTTGAATGTTCTATTTGTATAAATATATGATATAACATTATGGGATGAAAACCATATATGCTCACGAGGCTCCCAAGCCTGACCCTCTCAGTTTTCTTTGTATTACAGGTTATGGCACGAGAGCATAAGTTGGCTAACATAATGAGAGATAATGGATTATAGGCCAGTAGTTATAAATCACTGTTGTAAGGTCTAATCTGTTCTGTTTATGATTTTGGTCTGTATCGGAACATGACATCCCAAGATTTTGTTATATAATGAAAATACATTTCTTTAAGAAATGCTTTGATAAATTCTTATCATATTTTGTTTTGGGAACAAATTCCGCAACTATTTTCTTTAAAATATTACTCTGATTTTAAAAACAAAGCATAAACAAATTGGTCTTTTTTTGCCATGAAATTGGGGATGTCACACATACACAAGCAACTATAGTAATGATGTCAATCTCATATAAGGAAAACCCTAGGCTAGCAGGCATCATGTAATCAGGCAGTTCTATCATGCAATTCCTGAAGATCCCTTGCCTAGTACTAGCATGTTGTTCTAACATATCATAATATCAAATAATCGTATGGTATTTGGGGTCTACTTACCGTCTCCGGTTGATTGTACACTTCGCAACCTCTTTTACTTATTTTGAAAACCATTTAAAATCATTTTGAAAATCTTTCCTTGATTTGAGACTGGATTCACATGAGTGTTCCTCCAATTCACTCAAACCAAGGCTCTGATACCAACTTGTAACATCCATAAAAATCAAGCCAATTTAAAACTTTTTAGATATCCAAAATACCATTAATCGAGGAAGTGTACGGTCATGCCTTCGCCTTCTCGTGGTCACCCGCTCTACTTGAAACAATAATCAATAAACGTAAGCTCGAAGGCTTAGTGAGTTACCCCCAAAATACCCATACACCCAACGATACACATACAATAAAAAAAATAGCATACTATGTGTCCAATCATCCATCAGGATTGGATACCCTATGCGCTCAACCATAGGGTTGGAATGCCCACACACAACACATATATAATAGATATTATGGGTCCAATCATCCATCATGATGGAATACCCATTGCAGTCAACCATCGGGCTGGAATACCAACATACTATGGGTTCAATCAACCATCGGGTTGGAATACCCCAGACCCTCAACCATCGGGATGGAGTGCCAACATACTATGAGTCCAATCATCCTCGGGATGGAATATTCTCGGCCCACAACCATCGCGTTGGAATGCCCCCCCCCCCCCCCCCCCCCCATTACCAATCAAACATGTGCACCTATATCATATAATCATATAACAGTCTATAAAGACAACATACTAGGGTCCTATCATCCTTGGGATGGAATACCCTCAACTACTACTCAATCATGTCCACATATAATAGGTAATCTCCTACCAACATACTGACAGTCAGACCAAACTAGAGGTCACTAAGCATAACCACATCCGATCTACCTGGATACCGATCTAACAGATCATGGCAACATACAACATCCTATCTACCAGGATACTGATCTCACGGATCATAACAACATATAACATCCTATTTACCAGGATACTGATTTAACGGATCATAACAACATATAACATACTATCTACCAAGATATCGATCTAACGGATCATAACAACATATAACATCCTATCTACCAGGATATTGATCTCACGGATCATAACAACATATAACATCCTATCTACCAGGATACTGATTTAACGGATCATAACAACATATAACATCCTATCTACTAGGATACCGATCTAACGGATCATAACAACATATAACATCTTATCTACCAGAATACTGATTTAACGGATCATAACAACATATAACATCCTATCTACCAGGATACTGATCTAACGAATCATAACAATACTCGAGCATATAACATATCAGGATAGCAATCCAAAAGTGCAACGCACGTAAATCCGGGCTAGTCAATTTAGAGACGAAAAACGTCAAAAATGACTTTTTGATACAAGAGTGTTTAGAATAAATAATCTTAACCAAGTTTTAGTATATGTCACAAGGTTTCCGTACATATAAAGAATGCCGAAATCTGAGTTACAACAAAGAAGTTATGACATGTCGAAGTTTCGCGACAAAACCAGCACGACATAGCGTAGTGTAAATTTTGAATTTACGATAGAACGATATTTGGCCTTAGCGATCTAAACGAAAGTCGTAGAATAGGATAAACCGAGAGCATGCATAAAAAAAACGTCCAAATTTGACTTCGTATGAGGAAGTTATGATTTTTCTAAGTTTCAGCTTCATAAAAAGTATGCAACCCGAAGTTCGAATATGAGATCGAGGGATTTCTATCCGAAACAATCTAAACGAGAATCGAAGATCTCGTCAATAGTAGTTCAGCGGTAAAAAGATAGACGAAAACGAAATTCGGATGAAGAAGTTATGAGTTTATAACGGAGTTTTCCTGGCCCGGCCTACTAAAATAATATAATAAAAATTAAATTCAAAATTAGCCGATGGAGTCTAAACGAGAGTTATAAAGCATAATTTCACCCACGCGTGGATATAAGGAAAGTCGAAAACGGAGCTCGTATGCGAAAGTTATGAATTTTTGAAGTTCGAGGCGCGAACCCCAACACTGTGTCAGAGTTCACGACGTGAACTCAGTGCTGACGTCTTCTAGAGCCTGACAGACTGAACATCGCGACTATGCACCTGATGACGTCCAAGGCCACGACGTGAATTGATGTTTCATGACGTGAAATATGAAATTTCAGCCCTATAAATAGAAACCGAAGGCAGCCGGGTTTGGTTGCTAATTTCTCAACCTCTCTCCTACTCTACTCATCTTTAAGCCTTCTTTTAACCCCCCGAAGCCCTGGTGCCATCCCCAATACCCAAAGAGAGTTCCGACGCTCTGAAGATCCAGAGAAGAAAAGAGTTTCAAGTCGAAGCTCTGCCGCGAGAAGCCCGGTGTGTGAAGATATCCTAGTTTCACCGAAGAATTACTACTCGAAAAGTCGTAGTGCTGTCTAGGGATGTCAAAAAAACCCGAACCTGACGGGAAAACCCGAAACCCGATTATTTCGGGTCGGGTAACGGGTCGCTATCGGGTTTTTTATCGACTTCAGGGCAGGGAGTGGGTTATCCTCGCCCCGACCCGACCCGCCCCGATTATATATATATATATATATATATATATATATATATATATATATATATATATATATTAATTGCACGCATTCAAAGACAAAATACTTACTGTGGACAATCTTTTTAGTTATTAACAATCCGGTGTGAATGGTCTTTTTTTATGTTTTGACGTATTACACTAAACTTAAATCAAATAATTTTTAGTATAACGTCGAGTTAATTTTATTAAAGTGATTCATTATATTTTTAATTTAAAAGGGAGGGTAGAATATGTATTTTTTTTAAGACATCGGGGTACCCTTAAACGGAATAAGGATTTCGTTATGAATTATTGTAAACTTGATAAGATACCCGAAACCTGACGAGAAAACTCGAACCCAACAAGGCGCCCCGATAAGATAACCAAAAGATATTGCAGTGGGTTTGGGAAACCATGACCCGCCCCATTGTCATTCCTAGTGCTGTCCGAGCATCATCTAATCAAGTGAGTGTGTAGTTACTTTCTTCTATCGCATAGATATGAAGTATTTGCTATGAAATATGTGCTACGTGTTTACACGTTGTTTGTTTACTTGAGATGTGTTGTGTCAAAAATATGGTTTATACTTTGCTTTTCTGAGAAATCGTAATTTTATGTATTGTTTAGCTGTTTACGGTCGGTGAGTGAGTTTACGGCCGTAAACCCTGCTTACGGCCCATGTATTCTCATGTATATATATATATATATATATATATATATATATATATATATATATATATATATATATAGGGGTGAGGGGTGTGAGGAATAGAGTGATGAACACTAGAGGAGCTTAAGTGTGTGCATTTGAAGGTGTTCTAGAGAGAGAGAAAAGAGAGTGTGTGTGTGAATCTTGTATCTGAATCTTCATTCATATCAATACATACAATATTCATCATCATCTTCTTCTCCTTCTCTTCTATTTTTGATCTGACATCATCCGTTTGATTGGGATTCCGCACCATTAAACGGATCTGATTGATACAGAAGCAGATTGGAGACTTACAATTGGTATCAGAGCAAGGTTGTATCAATCATTTTTTTTTCCAGATCTAGAGCTTATTTGATCTTATTTTGAAGAGATTTTTGCGTTTTTGGATAGATCTCGCAAAAATAAGGGGGGTTTGTTCTTCGTGTTTTTCATAAAAATGAGTTTTTGATCGAATTTTGGAGCAAAAATGGTGAAAAACGTCGTTCTTTTCGCGATCTGAAGTTGTGTTTACGGTTCTTGAAGAGTTTACGGTCTTTGAAGCATTTACGGTCCGGATTTTACGGCCGGAAATGAGTTTACGGTCGGAAACGTGTTCACGGTCGCCGGAGTTTACGGCCAGAAACGTGTTCACGGTCGCCAGAGTTTGCGGCCTCGGCTCGGTCAACAGCAGTTTCCGGTTCGGACGCCTTCTCGGTCAGCAGCATCCTTGCACCAGGTCCTCGCCTTCGGACTTCGGACTAGCATCTCGCATCGGCTCGCGCCTCAGATCCTCGGCCTCGCTTCATCCTCGCACAGGAGCTCAGCTTCGCATTAAAAAATAGAAACGCGAATTGAGGTTGCCAGGGATCGAACCCGGGACCTCAAAGTATTCAACAAAGCGCCTTACCATCTCGTCTAGCCAAGCACTTGTGATTTCTTATCGAAATTTTAAACTTAAACACTCCCTGCCGCTTCCAAGTTTCGCAAATTTTACACTTTTTGCCCAAAAATCATTTTTTTTTAAGCTTCATTTTCAACCAAAAATTTTAGTTTTTATTTTTTGACTTTTATTTTTGACTTTTTACTTAAATTTTTTACTTTGACTTTTAAAATTTGACCTTTGACCTTAAGCTTTGACTTTCTCATTTAACTTTTAAAATTTCAAATTTAGCTTTTCGGTTTCACTTTTCAAGTTTGACTTTTTGAGTTTGACTTTTTAAATTTGACTTTTAAGGTTGACTTTTGAGGTTTATAGTCAAAGGACATTTTTGAATTTAAAGTTTTACTTTTAAGTTTGATTTTGCCTTTTAGTTGTGCTTTTAATAGTTTTTGAAGTTTACGAGGGAATTGAAGACATGAAAGAGAGTCGTCAGGAGATGCTAAGACAAAACTTCAACCTGTTTGATTATATCCCTGGAGAAACCCTGGAAGCTCAGTTGCGGCGATTTACTACACTTACTACTGAGATGAATATAACTGGGATCTTCTTGACCAAATCTGAGATAAACAAAAAGCTGCTGAATGCACTTCCGAAATCGTGGGATATGGACGTGGCTGACATCAAGAAGACAAAAGATCTCAATCGTCTTAGTCTTGCTGATATAATTAAAGAACTTGACGCTTTGAATTGTCGAAAAACAATGAGTTCCGCAAACCTTTCGGTCAATGAAGTGTCATGTTCTCATTCATGTGAAGTTTCATGTTCTCAATCTTGTGAAACTACGATTAAATTTATTCGGGACCAAATTGATTTATTAAAAAGAGAAGTTGAGGACCTAAGATATGAAGGATATCAACTCATGAAAGGACAGAAACCCCTGAAGGCCCAGTTAGAAACAAAAATAAAGGATTTTAAGAGAATTCAGACAGAATACAGTGAAAAATGTGAACTTTATGACTATATTAAGAGACAACTTGATGTTGTAACCGAAGAACTTGACGCTTTGAAAATTAAGTGTGGAAAAACAGATGTTAGTTTCAAAAATTATACTGCGTCAAGTAAGATAGTCGAGTCCTTATTTGAAACCCAATTAAAACTCAAAGATAATCAAAACAAGGGTCTAGGGTATGATAGTGTTCCTCCACCTTTCAATCATAACTACACATCCATCCCTATAACACATGAAGAAATTGACAGGGAGGCACATCTTCGATATGGCAAACCAGCTGGATTTGTGTCAGGAGGTATTCAAGTTGAAAATACTAATGCTTCTACTTTATGTGCAGGTAAAGTAGCAAAGGATGAGAACAAGGAGAACACAATTGAACAAAACAACATCTCCTTGAACTCTAAATCTGTTGCTTCGAACTCAACTGCTTCTTATCAGCCTGCCATTGAGAAATACAGGCCAGCAATTCCAACCCAACAGAGTTCTTCCTGCAATTATGCTTGTGGGAACAATAAGAAACAAGGCAAAGATACGCCACTAGGGGCAGGAAGAAACAATTTCCCAGTAAAAAAAGACTTGTTTTCACTGTGGAACAACTGGTCACATTTCCAGAAATTGTGCAAATCGCGCATATGTTCCTTACTATGCACAAGGCTAGCAGAACGCGCCAAGAGGGAGATACTTCAAAAGAAACCCCTCAAGGTCACGTTCAGACCATGATGACTGGAACACGTAGAAGGCCAAGAATCAAAGCCAAAAGGAAAAGAATCCGAATCCCAAGGGCAAGAAGGGAATGTCAGCCAAGAAGTCTAATCCAAGAGATGCTCCCGTGAAGCCAAAATCAAAGTCATCTCAACGGTCGACATTAAGTTCCAAAGCAAGTACTGAGACACCCATCAGATCGAAAAAGAAATGGGTTAAACCCAACTACAAATGGGTTCCAAAGGCTCACTCTCCCAAATCAGCTAATGACTCTAATATTTCTTCATCTTCTGTTTGTGATAAACAGGATATGTCATGGGAGAAAGTACCGTGCAAAGATGACAAAGGTCGACCCAGTTTCAAAATGGACTGGGTTCCAAAGACCACCTGATCACGCTCTGTGTCGGAGCAGCTATGGAGGCATATCATCAGACTTCGGTTTGTTGGTAGTAGCTGTTCCAGGCACATGATAGGAGGCATCTCTCAACTGTACAAAACTTAGAACATTATTTGAGAGTATGTGTCCTTTGCGGGAAAGGAAGAAAAGAAGTGATCACTCACGGGGTTTGTGCCTAATGACATGAAGAATTTTCGGATCTGTTCTAAGATTACACATGCTGTTCTCAGACCTTCTGGATGTAAATTCAATCGGTGACTTACGGTTCGAGTTTTCTTCTCTATAGTCCTAAGTTTTTCATAAGATGATTCGCTTTAAAGACAAATTTTTGTTTTAGGATAGTTTAAATTTGTGCATTTACTTTCGTTTCTCTCATATGCACAAATTTAGGGGGAGAAATAAAAACAAAACAAAAATTAGAAAATTTTAAAAAAATCCAAACACATTAGAAAATCAAAAAATAATATATATATATATATATATATATATATATATATATATATATATATATATGTTGGTTATGAAATGTGTTTGAGGGAGATGTTTTGGGAAGTGATAACAGGCAATCTAAGTCTGCGTAACATACCCAAAGTTGAAGGGTCTATGCTCTGGTTTGATGCGTCGGTAGACACAGAAGATTTTAAAAGGGCATGACTAGGCAGAGTTAAACTTAGGAAATTTATAGACTTGATAAATATTGACCTAGTTAGATCCGTTTAGTCTGACAATACGACGCTTGGATAGATTGAGCAGGGAGACACATATGGGAATCTACTCGTCACATTAAATGAACCCGTATCTGGAACCATGGTTTAACTTTTCCTCGATGTGCGGATTCTTTCCTTAATTACGGTATTGATGGGGCGACTGGTAAATTCCGATGAATTAGGTCTGTAGAAAATTGTTTTCTTTTTCTATCTGTCTGTTAGTCATATGTTACCTCCTCTGCGTGACTAACAATCCGACCTGGACTGTAACATATGCAACTCTATTTCTATGCATATTATATATATATATATATATATATATATATATATATATATATATATAGGATATAGATCCGGTAAGAAATTTTTTTTGGTAGGAAGGTAAGAAGTTTTTTTTCTACATATTTTTTTGACGAACAAAAGAAATGAATCACTAGATGATTCATTTGTAAGATGATTCACAAGAAAAAATTCCCATAAAAACATCTTTATGATTCATTTTTAAGTAAATTAAGAAAAAATCACTTTTGTGATAATTTTAGCGAATAACAACAAAATCTATGTATAAATGAATCATCGAGATGTTTTTTTGAGAATTTTTTCTTGTGAATCATCTTACAAATGAATCATCTAATGATTCATTTTGTTTGTTCGCGAAAAAAATATGTAGAAAAAAAACTTCTTACCTTCCTACCAAAAATTTCCTTCTTATTTGATCTCGACTCTCTCTCTCTCTCTCTCTCTCTCTCTATATATATATATATATATATATATATATATATATATATATATATATATATGAAATTATTCTTATCTGTTAGCCATATGCTGTCTCTTTTGCGTGATTAACAATTTGACCTGGTACACAGCATATGCAACCTTCTACATCTCAACCCCTCTAAAACTATAAGTGATAATAATCTAAATCTATCTTCTCTCTTAATGATTGTCTGCTCACCCGATGTAAGGAGTATTCTGGAAGTCTTTGATTACTGGGGCATATCAGGAAGCGAGAAACATGTTCCAGTACAATTAAAATTGAACACTCAAAGATTGTCTATAGATCTCGCTGCTCAATTTAGGTGGACAACAATATCCCTAGTCGTCGTCAGCTGAATGGTCCTTAAGATATAGTATCTAGGAACTTAGGATCAGATATAATATCTAGGAACTTAGGATCACTTTGTCTTATAACTAATAGTGTGTCCTAATTTTGTCACAATTTTTTGTGTTTGAGTGGACAACGATACCGGCGATCGACCAGACAAAGACGTGAAGATAGAAGGTACCGACAAGCGGATAAAGGCTGTCTAAAAACTTTGATCCCAAATCATTCTTAAAGTTAGATATCATTTTATTTTTGTTAAATTTGTTCATAATTTCTTCTAATTTAAATATTATGAGCGAATTAAAATTTTTAAAAAACAAACAAAAATTAAAAAATTAAATAAATCCAAAAAAAAAATTAGTGTTATTTATGTTTTATTTCTTGTTCAAGAAAATCAAAATAATCCAAAAATATTTTTGTTTCTGTGCTAAGTTTTTCTTTTAGTTTTGTTTTGTCTTGAATAGTGAATTCAGATGAAGATGAAACTCATGGAGTTTGTGTCGAAGATTTCTGAGCCAAGGCTTCATCCGTGAGCATCGAAGAATTCACATTCGAAGGAGCAAGAAATGAAGATTATTCTTTCGACATTCAATGTTTCAACCTCAGAAACAAGGTGAAGCTGAAATTGAAGAATATGTGACGGATTGCATTGAAGCCTCCTCAATCAATCTGCTGCTATCTTAAACCTGCTGAAGTGATCCAGAAGATTTGTTCTCTCTGATGTTCTCTCTAAAGATTCTCAAGCTGAAAGCGCTATCTTTCAAGAATCAGTACGTCAAGGCTCCTCACCCAATGTGCGTTTAATGCCAAAATTTTGAAGAAAAGCCCAACCGCTCAATATGAAGTCATTCTTTGAAGATTCATCAAGTTCATCTTGAAGCTGTGAAGAATTTGAAGATGAATGCTGAAGCCAAGTTCCCAATGAAGATTAACAAGAAAAGTCAGCTACTTTTTAGGGGGAGCTTGTTGGGTCATTTAAGAAAAGAAAAGAAAGCTATAAACCAAGGGGAGATTGTTGGGTCAAAAATATGGTTTATACTTTGCTTTTCTAAGAAATCGTATTTTTATGTATTGTTTAGCTGTTTACGGTCGGTGAGTGAGTTTACGGTCGTAAACCCTGCTTACGGCCCATGTATTCTCATGTATATATATATAGGGGTGAGGGGTGTGAGGAATAGAGTGATGAACACTAGAGGAGCTTAAATGTGTGCATTTGAAGGTGTTCTAGAGAGAGAGAAAAGAGAGTGTGTGTTAGTGTGTGTGAATCTTGTATCTGGATCTTCATTCATATCAATACATGCAAGATTTATCATCATCTTCTTCTCCTTCTCTTCTATTTTTGATCTGACATCATCCGTTTGATTGGGATTCTGCACCATCAAACAGATCTGATTGATACACAAGCAGATTGGGGACTTACAAGATGGTTGTTGAATTAATGTTTTATATAGGTTTTTAAATGATTTAAACTATATATGTAATTTATATCTACAAACATGTTGGGTAGAATATGGGTAGATGAAATAGTTGGTGTGTGATGAAAGATGAGTTTGAGGATGAGACGAAAGATGATATAGATCATGAGGTGAGGGTGACAGGTAACAGGTGAAAAATGAGTGAAACATTTACCCAAACGATGGCCCCCGTCATTCAGCAGAGTATGGATGATAACCACAGACTATTTTAGACAGTCTTGTGGAACACTAGTAGGCTCACAACTTGTAGGTGTTGTGGACTTGATGTTCACCGGTGTACTCTAAAAACCCATTGATATGTATTGCTAGAGGAGTCTCGGAACCAATACTGTAATAAACGAGATAAACCCCGACGACTATGGAGTTAGCGCTTGGTAACTACGGATATAGTGTCTATTGAGAAAACCCTGGCAACAATGGATTTCATGCTAATTCCTTAGGATAATCCTTAGGAATAAATGAACGAGGAATAGTTGATTCTTAGGGTAATATTTAAGAAATAAAAAGGAGATAATGGGGTGTGTAATTGGGTTGGTTGTGTGATGATTAAATAGAATATAATATTTTATTGTGGGTTGAAAACCCTATGTGCTCACCGGGCTCCCAAGTCTGACCCACTCAGTTTTCTTTGTATGACAGGCATCGATACGAAGACATATTTCTCTGAGAGATTAAAGGAGATGTAAATCATTAGTGTAAAATAATGTAAGTTCTGTTTATGCTTATGTGTCTGTATTGACCAGGACATCCCAAATGTTTTAAAATGAATAAATTGCATTTCTTCGGAAATGCTTTGATAAAGAATTTATCATGTTTTTTGGGAACAAATTCAGCAACACTTTTAATCAAAGGATTACTCTGATTTTATAAAACAAAGCATAAACAAATTGGTCTTTTCCGGCCGTTAATTTAGGGATGTCACAAAAGGGCCTGCCTTAGTGCCTTAGACACTTGAGTATAGTGAGGAAAACTCACCTCGCAAATTCAATCCGAACTGAAGAATCGAACTCCCGAATTACTCTAATTTTAGTGTAATTATTATAGTTGTTGACACAGTTCGGGTTTCGTTAGCTATCTAAGATTGGAGGGGCACAATGCTCACCCAGAGTGTTAAATGTGAACTCGGGTATATGGGGTTCCTAGGGTATCATGCCTAGGTGCGGGGTTCTAAGGAGAAACGCACATGGTAGGGTCCATAGGGCAGAGCCCCTGGTTGTGATTCTAAGGGGCAACGCCCCTGGTTGTGGTTCCAAGGGGTAGCGCCCCGAAACCTACATAGATTTCTATATAAGGAAATAGTCCACCCATGCATTTTTGTCACACCCCAAAACCGATAACGGTGGATACGTTTCGGGGTGGAGGACGTCATGTACAGTATCATCACAATTGCATAATAGTAAAAAAAGGAAACATACAACCATTTCATTTCATAGTGAGTTTAATTACAAGTGTGTTATGTAAGGTTTCATTAGACACCAAAAGTAATACAAAAATAAGAGATGGATCTTGTATGCTCCATCTTCTCCAAAATGATGCACCTGTACCTGTCTATCTTTGACCTGAGGATACAAGTTATTTTGAAAACGAGTATCAGCATAAAGCTGGTGAGTTCATAAGAATTTAGTGTGAATTTTGTATAAAATGTATTAGAACATATAGTGTGAAAAACTGCAATTTACATTTATAAGTAGTAGAAAACTCTAGAAAATCCTATATTTTCCAGAAAATACATCGTAAGTGAAAGACTCTAAGTTGCATGTAAGTTTTATCATTGAAAACTATTTGTTGTAAAAGTGGGGTACTAAATCTCCAGTATGTAGTGTAGGTAAAAGAAAAGTTATGCATGTTGACAGTGATAGTGGTGCGAACTTCCATTAGTAATAGATACTTATTTTACTTCGGTATATTAACTGAGACTTTAGTCTTAGTATTTTAGTATGGATATAGTGTATTCCTTTTTATGTGACCAATAGTGTGAGTAATAGAGGATCCCATGACCTTCCCGGTCATGCAAAGTGTAGTGAAGTAGTGCCATCCCTGGGCCTGCTCGGCTTGGACTGAAGTTAACAGTCGGGATCTAATAGTGTCTGCTTCGTATAGATCTATACATGTAGCGTCGCCTTCATTCCGGAAAGCTCTGGTCACATTATGTAGCGTGTAGAGTATCTTGTAGGGAGTTAGTGTGTTATCTTCCAGGTTAGTGTTTTCTCTTGTATTATAGTGTAGTAGTCTTTTATGTAGTTCATAGTGTGTTCTCTTATTCGTGTATCGTTTTGTAATAGTATGAATTATAGTATGTATAGTAGTAGCGGTAACAAGTAGTAGTGACCTTAACTATACCTATTATAGTTAACTTAGTGTGTATGGTTCTTGGCAATTAAGTAATATAGGCAACGAATGAGATGAAAATGCTCGTATCTAACACCGATATACATGATATATAACTAAGAAATCAACGACAGTCGGACGGATAACAAATACCCTAAGCCCACATCAAACAAGAACAGGAAATAAGGCGAGCTATCGGTCCTAAGCCCTTCAAGTCTTACTTATATAAATATATTAGTGTAGATACATTTTATAAGAAAAGTAATTTAATAAAAATCTGGACCAAAGAAAGCATTTAGAAAATAGTTTATTTTTCCAAAGTATTTTTGAAAGCGTAAAGTTCTTTTATAAAGCATAGTGATAAATCACATGTGATTTGAACTACGGATAGTAAATCACATGTGATTGATTTCCATAAAAATGTATATTTGACTTGTATCCCCCCCCCCTAAAACATATGAAAACATTAGAAAGGTTCATTAAGGGGTATGAACTCACCGTTTACTATAGGGTTCAAGTTTGCGATTCGTATAGCTGCTGAGTGTCAACAGATGTTTTGAACGCAAGCAGCCCCTATTAATCATACGGTGACACATATATAAGTTAGAGTTAAGGTGTTTTCATGACTAAACATGAGGGGAAATCCTTCCTAAGGGCATGGAATTACTAAGACTAAGTGTCTCATGTTCTATACCCAATGATCTATGCAAGTTTAAGGCCAAATATGAGTATTAGGGTGTGTGTATGGCCATAAAGGTGAGTGTGCGGCTGGGGAATGCGGCCAGACTTGTGAGTGAGGCTGCACACTAGAGTGTGCGGCCGTATAGGGTGTGTGTGCGGCTGTACATAGGGGTGTGCGGTCGTACACTCCTTGTTTGAGTCCCATGTGTCGATTTTGCGGCCTTACTCTCACTTTGGAGGGTATTATGAGTGTGTGCGGCCACCTGATGAAGGTGTGCGGCCACACTCCTTCATAGGATGAAGAACATGAAGAACATTATGAGTTTGAGGCTTGGATTCAAGTGTTTCACCTCTATGACAAGTAAAATGATGGTGTTCTTCACGTTTTGGGAGTCTTCTAGGTGTTCTTGGGTGGTTTTCTAGAGAGAGAAGGTATAGAGAGAGAAAGGATGCAGCCAAAAGTGAATGGAAGGGGGTCCTCTACTTTATATAGGGTTGAGTATGAGGCTGGAGGGGTTTGCTGTTGGGTGTGCGGCCGGCTTGGCCGTACACACTAGTGTGCGGCCGCACACACCTCTCTTGATGTGTTTGGTTGAATTTTGTGATTCAACACCCTTCCTAACCCTTCCTAAGGTCCATATCTATGTTATATTAAGCCTAAAACACTAGCGCGGACTCAATATACTATTAAAAGATGCTAAATTCAAGTGAATTATAGATATATGGATCGATTGCTCAGTATAAAAGTATCAGGTTGTCACATCCTCCCCCCGTTAGGGGAATTTCGTCCCGAAATTATAGTTCAAGCAACTAAGCTATTACATATTAACTAAGCAAAAAGATGAGGATATTTATTTTTCATTTGATCCTCGCGCTCCCAAGTGAATTCCGGTCCCCGCTTGGCGTTCCACCGAACCTTCACAATTGGGATGCGGCTTTGTTTCGTTCGGTTTACTTCTCGATCCATAATCTCTGCAGGCTCTTCCACGAAGTTGAGGCTCTCGTTGACCTCGATCTCGTCAAGTGGAATCACCAGGGTCTCGTTGGACAGGCATTTCTTCAGGTTTGAGACGTGGAAGGTAGGATGTATGTTACTTAGCTTGTGGGGTAGGTTGAGTTTGTAAGCTACCGGGCCGATTCTAGCGAGAATCTCAAAAGGCCCTATATACCTTGGGTTCAGCTTTCCACGATATCCGAAGCATATCGTGCCCTTCCAGGGTGAGACCTTCAAAAGGACTCGGTCTCCCACCTAGAATTCCAAGGATTTTCTTCGTTTGTCTGCGTAGCTTTTCTGTCGATCCCTAGCGGCTTTTAATCGTTCGCGAATCTGAACAATCTTCTCGGTCATTTCTCGAATGATCTCCGGACCAGTGAGAGCGCTATCAGGAACTCGTCCTTTAGCTAACTGAGTGTTACCCACCTCAACCCAGCACAAAGGGGATCTGCACTTACGACCGTAGAGGGCTTCGAATGGAGCTGCCTTGATGCTCGTATGATAACTATTGTTGTAGGAAAACTCCACAATAGGTAACTGTGTATCCCACAATTTACCGAAGTCGATCACACAAGCTCGCAGCATATCTTCTAAGGTTTGGATCGTCCTCTCACTTTGCCCGTCAGTCTGCGGATGGTAGGCTGTACTCATATCCAACCTCGTCCCTAGTGCCTTTTGTAGTGATTGCCAAAATCTCGAGGTAAACCTACTATCTCTATCAGAGATAATAGATATAGGGACGCCATGCAGTCGTACTATTTCCTTAACGTATGTTCTTGTGAGTTTCTCCATCTTGTCCGTTTCTTTGATGGGGAGGAAGTGTGCAGACTTGGTCAATCTGTCGACGATGACCCAAATGGTATCCAACCCACCCGTTGTCTTGGGCAGCTTGGTTATGAAATCCATCGTGATCCGCTCCCACTTCCATTCCAGTATCTCCGGTTGTTGAAGGAGACCTGATGGCTTCTGGTATTCGACCTTAACCTTCACGCAAGTAAGGCACTTACTCACGAAGGTAGTTATCTCTGCTTTCATGTTAGGCCACCAGTATAGCTTTTTGAGATCCAGATACATCTTATCCGAACCTGGGTGGACGGAGTATCGAGTGTTGTGTGCTTCCTTCATGACCAAATCTCTGAAACCTCCAGTAGTCTCCATCACCATTGACCTCCAAACTCTTATCCATTCCGTTCAGGGATTCTCCCGTCACATTCTCAGGCTTTAAGGCTTCCAGCTGAGCCTCCTTGATCTGTGCGGATAGATGCGAATGGATAGTCATTGTTAACGACTTGGTTCTTCGACCAGGATACTCTTTCCTACTTAGGGCGTCTGCTACCACGTTGGCTTTCCCCGGGTGATATCGAATTTCGCAGTCGTAATCGTTGAGTAGCTCGACCCATCGGCGTTGTCTCATGTTGAGCTCTTTCTGGTTCAGTATGTGTTGGAGGCTTTTATGATCGGTGTACACTATGCTCTTCGTGCCGTACAGGTACTGTCTCCAGATTTTTAGCGCAAAGATGACTGCTCCTAACTTGAGGTCGTGAGTAGTGTAGTTTACCTCATGTGTCTTTAGCTGTCTTGAGGCATAGGCGATGACCTTGCCTCGCTGCATCAAGACACAACCTAGCCCCTGGTTTGATGCATTGCAGTATACAACAAAATCTTTTGTTCCTTCGGGAAGGGATAATACTGGTGCGGTGCATAGGGCTCGCTTCAGGGTCTGGAATGCCTTCTCCTGTTTCTCTTCCCAATCGAATGTTACGCCCTTCTGTGTTAACATGGTGAGAGGTTTCGCAATCCAAGAGAAGTTTTGGATGAATCTGCGGTAGTAGCCAGCGAGGCCTAGAAATTCACGAATTTTTGTAGGCGTCTTCGGTGCTGACCAGTTCTCAATAGCTTTAATTTTGGAGGGATCCACGTGGATTCCGTCTTCACTAACCACGTGTCCTAAGAATTCAACTCTTCGGATCCAAAATTCGCACTTAGAGAACTTCGCATATAACTTCTCTGATCGTAGGGTTTCCAGGACTCGTCGTAAATGATCTCTATGTTCTTCCTCGCTCCGATAGTAGACGAGTATATCATCAATAAAGACGATGACGGACTAATCTAGATATGGACGAAATACCCTATTCATCAAGTCCATGAATACCGCGGGTGCGTTAGTCAGTCCAAAGGGCATCACCACGAACTCGTAGTACCCGTAACGGGTTCGGAAGGCCGTCTTCGGAACATCCTCCTCAAGCACTCGTAACTGGTGATACCCGGACCTAAGATCAATCTTGGAAAAGTAGCTCGCCCCTTGCAGTTGGTCGAACAGGTCGTCTATACGAGGAAGAGGGTAGCGGTTTTTGACCGTAAGTTTGTTGAGTTCCCTATAATCGATGCACATACGGAATGATCCGTCCTTCTTTTTCACGAACAAGACCAGAGCTCCCCAAGGTGAGAGGCTCGGTCTTATAAAGCCTTTGCTGAGCAGCTCGTTAAGTTGACCGGATAGTTCTTGCATCTCGGCAGGCGCTAAACGATAGGGCGACTTAGCTACGGGGGTAGCCCCTGGGACTAGGTCGATTCTGAACTCAACCTGACGTTTGGGAGGTAGACCTGGAAGATCCTCCGGGAAGACATCAGGGAAATCGCATACAAAGGGGATGTCTTTTGGATCTTTCACTTTCTGACTTGTGTCGACGATGTGAGCAAGAAAGGCGCGATATTCCTTACGCAAGTATTTCTGGGCCTGAATACTGGAGATGATACGAAGGCTCGTACCGGGTTTGTCTCCATAGATCAATAGAGTTTCGTGATTAGGAAGATTTAGGCGAATGACTTTGTCAAAGCATAGGATATCGGCACGATGAAGACTCAACCAGTCCATACCAATAATGAGATCGAAATTCTTGATTGAGACTGGTATAAGGTCGATTAGAAATTAGTGATCGTCTAACGTGAGGGTACTAACTATGTAGATTTCATTAGAGCTTTCGGTCTTCCCGTTAGCCATTTCTACGATGAATGTTTCTTTTAGTGGTTGCGGGGATTGTTTGAGTAAGTGTTTAAAGTTTTGGTTTATGAAGCTCCTTTCTGCACCACTATCGAATAAGACACAGGCATAAGAGTTGTTGAGAAGAAACGTACCCGTGACTATTGTGGGATCCGCCACTGCTTCATTGTGACCAATAGCGAGTAGTCTTCCAGCTCCCCCAGCATTCCCAGCCTTCGGACAGTTTTTTTTAATCGACCAGCTTCACCGCAGCCATAACAAGTCTGGGTCACTCCCGAACCGGAAACTTGCGAGATAGGTTTGGGAGGGGCCCTACAAAATCGGACAGTATGACCCTTCCTGTCGCAGTTGGAACACTGCAATTCACGGCAGGGGCCGTTGTGGTGGTATGGGCACTTGGGACATTTGGGCAGATTCCCAACAAAAGCTTTTGTCGGTGCAGGAGTGGTTGGAGTGGTGGCACCATGGACCGCCACAATTTGCTGATCCTTGGAGGAGGTTTTAGTTTTCTTGCCTTTCTTCTTATCCCAACGCTTTCTCTTTTTGTCAGCTGAATCGGGTGGTGCAGTGGTAGTTGCAATTGTTGTTGCTGGAGTGGAAGAGACTTCATGATTGATTAGACTCTGGGCCAATTCCTTGGCGCTGTCGAAGGTGGTAGGGCGTGAGGCTAGAACGTTTCCTTGATACGGAGGCATTAGACCCCATATGTATCGTTCGATCTTCTTGCTTTCAGAAGGGATCATGTTGGGACACATAGCCACCAAGTCGTAGAACCTGGCCGTGTAAGCTGTTATGTCAGTCCCTTTCATCTTGAGGTTCCAGAGTTCCTCCTCAAGTTTCTGAATTTCGCCCCTAGGGCAGTACTCTCCCCTCATGAGGTTTTTCAGAGTGTCCCAGCCCATGGCATTGGCTGTTACCAAGGAGAGTGCACTGACATGGCCGTTCCACCATGTCAAGGCCCTGTTAGTTAGGGTGGCAGTAGCAAACTTGATTTTGCTCTCTTCAGGGTAAGAGCACATTTCAAAGACAACTTCGGTTCTTTCAAACCACTGAGACAATGCTAGAATTCCTCCGGTACCATCGAAGAAAGTGGGTTTGCAGTTCATGAAGTCCTTATAAGTACATCCCTGCACTCTTTGATGGACTTCACCAAATCTAGAGTTGCCACCGCTCGCATCACCAGAGTTCATTTGAGCCATGGCTGCTGTCACAGCTGCGGTCACAGCCGTTTGGAACAGCACTGGATCGAACTGCGGAGGAGGAGGTGGTGGAGGAGGGGTTTGAGTTGCTGGTCTTCCTCTGTTTGGACGCTTTCGAGGAGGCATCTTTCACTGGAAGACCATAGAAATGATAGCAATAGTAAGAGTCTATTGTGAAAATGCGTAGAGCGTTGCATGGATTAATTCATCATAATCCAAAGATCACAATGAGGTTCATAACAATAGAGTAGTTAACTGCCAATTTACTGGTATTAATGATGTAATACAAGCTCATGAAGAATGACCTAACAGTAGGTTTTACATCAAACCATAAGGAAAATGTTGGCAGTTTAGAGGTCTAGTTAGAGTACTTTTAAGCTAGGAATGTTTATAGACAAATGATCTACGAAACATAGCGAGGGAAAGCTAGTCCTTTAAACAAAAGAGTGAGGTAACTAAACGTCTTCTACGGGTGACGGTTACTTGTTGGGCGAACCCTCAGATCCGCTAGTTGATGCATAACTTCCTGAAGGTGTCGTTCATGAGTCCTTTGGCGTGCTCGGAGTTCCCTAACTTCGGCTCGGGATGCAGCTAGCTGATGCTGCAGAGCCTCGTTGGTCCTCCTTGTCCTGCCCATGGCTTCTTCAAGTTGGCGGATGCGAACCGTGTTGAGATTTGAGTTGGCATCCACTTCTACAACTCGACCAATAGCTGCTTGACCCTGCTCGACATTCCTGGCAATCCTTCGGACCATGATGGGCAGAGCCCGATCCGCTGATCCTCCTTCGCTTAGGCTGTAGAAGCTTCGGTCTCCATTGAAAGGTAAAGTTTGGCCCTTCTCCTCACTCCATCGGTTCAAGGATATTGCCCATAGGGAAGTGGGACCCTGAAATGTCGGACGGGGGTTGGGGTTCGGAGCTTCAGGAGGTAGGTTGTTAACTTCTGGCTCGGAGTCGGAGCTATCCGAAAAGCCTTCTGCTCGATGATCATCCAGAGGGATCTGGTTATCATCATCCGACTCTTCGTCGAGCCATCCACCATTGCCCTGATTTGGGTAGTACGGATCGCCGGGAAGGTGGAAACCGGTCATGATATCTACGCGAGAAAAGGGGAAAGGAAGATTAATAGACGTACTAACCTAAAATACTTATAAGATGATCGTCACGAGTTAGACCAATACTTGTATAATGCATACTAATTACATGTGACCAGGGCAGGATAGTCTGTCGAATAAGTGACCCTAACTGTAAATCCACAACCAAACAAGGAACAGGAAGTAAAGCAAAGATCACAGATTCTAAGTCTATAACGCCCTAATCACAGGTAACCGGAAAGTATCCATTTAGCAACTATTGCTCCACCAGTAACGACCCTTTTTAGTTTCTTACATATGTATGTTTTAGCGGCACAGAATACTCCTATAGTATTCTTATTCTAACGTTATTGTGGTAGTGTTGGTAAGCTTTAGACTTGTTGCAACACTACAACCAAACTTAGGCACATGCTAGTCACTCCTAGGAAAATGTAGTTGATCAGGCTACATCCCCCCAGATGTGACTAGCTATATCTCTCTAAGCCCAATTGTGCGGTCCAACAATCTTAATACTTTTGTTCTGTTCTAGTGCGATACTGACTTCTGTGTTTTATAGAGATGTGTATATATACTTAGTTAAATATTTTAGTACTTAACGGTATATATTCTTGGTCAGAGTGTTTTAGTCCCGAAGTGTTTATAGTTCGTATATCTTTTACAGGTTGATATACTTGATTCACTATAAACAATGCTCCGATACCAATCTGTCACACCCCAAAACCGATAACGGCGGAATACGTTTCAGGGTGGAGGATGTCATGTACAGTATCATCACAATTGCATAATAGTAAAAACAAGAAACATACAACCATTTCATTTCATAGTGAGTTTAATTACAAGTGTGTTCTGTAAGGTTTCATTAGACACCAAAAGTAATACAAAAATAAAAGATGGATCTTGTATGCTCCATCTACTCCAAAATGCTGCACCTATACCTGTCTATCTTTGACCTGAGGATACAAGTTATTTTGAAAACGAGTATCAGCATAAAGCTGGTGAGTTTATAAGAATTTAGTGTGAATTTTGTATAAAATGTATTAGAACATATAGTGTGAAAAACTGCAATTTACATTTATAAGTAGTAGAAAACTCTAGAAAATCCTATATTTTCCAGAAAATACATCGTAAGTGAAAGACTCTAAGTTGCATGTAAGTTTTATCATTGAAAACTATTTGTTGTAAAAGTGGGGTACTAAATCTCCAGTATGTAGTGTAGGTAAAAGAAAAGTTATGCATGTTGACAGTGATAGTGGTGCGAACTTCCATTAGTAATAGATACTTATTTTACTTCGGTATATTAACTGAGACTTTAGTCTTAGTATTTTAGTATGGATATAGTGTATTCCTTTTTATGTGACCAATAGTGTGAGTAATAGAGGATCCCATGACCTTCCCGATCATGCACAGTGTAGTGAAGTAGTGTCATCCCTGGGCCTGCTCGGCTTGGACTGAAGTTAACAGTCGGGATCTAATAGTGTCTGCTTCGTATAGATCTATACATGTAGCGTCGCCTTCATTCCGGAAAGCTCTGGTCACATTATGTAGCGTGTAGAGTATCTTGTAGGGAGTTAGTGTGTTATCTTCCAGGTTAGTGTTTTCTCTTGTATTATAGTGTAGTAGTCTTTTATGTAGTTCATAGTGTGTTCTCTTATTCGTGTATCGTTTTGTAATAGTATGAATTATAGTATGTATAGTAGTAGCGGTAACAAGTAGTAGTGACCTTAACTATACCTATTATAGTTAACTTAGTGTGTATGGTTCTTGGCAATTAAGTAATATAGGCAACGAATGAGATGAAAATGCTCGTATCTAACACCGATATACATGATATATAACTAAGAAATCAACGACAGTCGGACGGATAACAAATACCCTAAGCCCACATCAAACAAGAACAGGAAATAAGGCGAGCTATCGGTCCTAAGCCCTTCAAGTCTTACTTATATAAATATATTAGTGTAGATACATTTTATAAGAAAAGTAATTTAATAAAAATCTGGACCAAAGAAAGCATTTAGAAAATAGTTTATTTTTCCAAAGTATTTTTGAAAGCGTAAAGTTCTTTTATAAAGCATAGTGATAAATCACATGTGATTTGAACTACGGATAGTAAATCACATGTGATTGATTTCCATAAAAATGTATATTTGACTTGTATCCCCCCCCCCCCCTAAAACATATGAAAACATTAGAAAGGTTCATTAAGGGGTATGAACTCACCGTTTACTATAGGGTTCAAGTTTGCGATTCGTATAGCTGCTGAGTGTCAACAGATGTTTTGAACGCAAGCAGCCCCTATTAATCATACGGTGACACATATATAAGTTAGATTTAAGGTGTTTTCATGACTAAACATGAGGGGAAATCCTTCCTAAGGGCATGGAATTACTAAGACTAAGTGTCCCATGTTCTATACCCAATGATCTATGCAAGTTTAAGGCCAAATATGAGTATTAGGGTGTGTGTATGGCCATAAAGGTGAGTGTGCGGCTGGGGTATGCGGCCAGACTTGTGAGTGAGGCTGCACACTAGAGTGTGCGGCCATACAGGGTGTGTGTGCGGCCGTACACTCGTTGTTCGAGTCCCATGTGTCGATTTTGCGGCCTTACTCTCACTTTGGAGGGTATTATGAGTGTGTGCGGTTGCACTCCTTCATAGGATGAAGAACATGAAGAACATTATGAGTTTGAGGCTTGGATTCAAGTGTTTCACCTCTATGACAAGTAAAATGATGGTGTTCTTCACATTTTAGGAGTCTTCTAGGTGTTCTTGGGTGGTTTTTTAGAGAGAGAAGGTATAGAAAGAGAAAGGATGCAGCCAAAAGTGAATGGAAGGGGGTCCTCTACTTTATATAGGGTTGAGTGTGAGGCTGGAGGGGTTTGCTGCTGGGTGTGTAGCCGCACACACCTCTCTTGATGGGTTTGGTTGGATTTTGTGATGCAACACCCTTCCTAAGGTCCATATCTATGTTATATTAAGCCTAAAACAATAGCACGGACTCAATATACTATTAAAAGATGCTAAATTCAAGTGAATTATAGATATATGGATCGATTGCTCAGTGTAAAAGTATCAGGTTGTCACAATTTTCCCGCCACAAAGTCTACTGATGACATCTTGATGATGTAGGCTTTATATATGTGCAGTAACTAATCATTTTGGCGCAATTTTAAAGGTACCCGATTTTAACCACTTTTCTTTCGTGTATAAATAAGAGCGAATTATCCATCAAAAGGGTAAAACTTTGGTACATATGAAATTGATCATTATCTGTTTTCTGTCTCTCAAGTACACAAAACATCACAAGGTATTTTGTGTTTAAGATTTGGATTAGGCTTGTAATCCAAATAAGATTTATTGGATTATCCCACTTCTAAATTCGTGTACCCTAGGCTATAAGGGATGAATTATAGATTTTGGAAAGTCAAGTTATCACGATCCAAGCAATATCCAAGTATTATTGTTACTCCAAAATCCTTAGTTTTTAACATTTGAAATCTGTAATTTTGTAAAGAATAACCATGGTTGCATCTGTCAGGGACACGAGTTCCAAGTTTGGGAAACTTGATAAGTTTGAAGGAAACAGATTTCATCATTCTTAGATGAAGATGCACTTTCTTCTTACAACTTTGAAGGTTGTGCATGTTTTGAGTATCCCTATACCAGAAGCCCAAGAGAATGAAATGTTAGAACACACCAAAAAACGTTGTAAGTGGGAAAATGATGATTATATATGTCATGGTCACATCTTGAATGGTATGTCTAACTCCCTTTTTGATATCTATCAAAATCATGAATCTGCAAAAGATCTGTGGGATGCCCTTGAATCCAAATACATGGAAGATTATGCCTTAAGTAATAAATTTCTTGTTAGTAATTTTAACAATTACAAAATAGTGGATTCGAGGCCTGTCATGCAACAATACAATGAATTCATGAGGATTCTGAGACAATTTGAACAACACAAGATGAAAATGGATGAATGCATTTCTATATTTAGTGTCATTGACAAATTACCCCCATCATGGAAAGATTTCAAGCACGCATTGAAACATTAAAAAGACGAGTTGTCTCTAGTGCAACTTGGCAAGTATTTATGAATTGGGGAGGCCCTAAGTGTCCAAGAAAGTGGAAAATGAGAGGAAAAAGAAGTTCTTGGATCTTATATGAATATGGTAGAAGATGAAAAAATCAGAAAAACATCAAGTCTGGAAAAATGAAGAAAAAAGATGACAACCAGAAAGGGTCTAGCAAGAAGGAAAAACTTGTGTGTTAGAATTTCAACAAACCGGGTCACATGAAACATGATTGTTGTTTGAGGAAGAACAAGAATGGTACAAGTACATCTAGAAACTGAACTACTAGACAAGGATCTAAGGATCAAGGTCCAAAACCATAACAAGCTCAAAATTTTATTTATGGAAATACTAGTTCTATTATATATATATATATATATATATATATATATATATATATATATATATATATCATGTAACACTAATTCCTGAAACATTTTATGTATAGGATGATGATTATTCTTTGTGGATTGACTTGGGGGCGGAATTCCTGTTGGAATAAAATCAAATCGGAATTGCGTGCTTCAAAATCGAGTTCTGAATTTAAGCAATCGAAATTTGTATGTTGATCGGAATTGAATATGGTCTCGAAATTATGACTAGTAAATGTTCTTGATCGGAATTTCTTTGACTTCCAGTTCGTTGCTCGTCTGATTCACTGCGTATCCCATACGCTTGTTTACACAATTTTGACTTTTAGAAGTCAAAGAAGCGTCTTCATCTGATTGAACGAAGAAAATGATACAACTGTCGATTCTGGTCCCCACTGTTTGCATAGATCGACTGTTTCTACCCCTCATTTGACAGTTTCAACGTTAAATTGAAGATAATGGCATATATTTTCATCTTTAACCCCCTGACGTTCAGAGCTTCATAGATTTTACCCAAGATTATTAATTCTTTCAATTTCTTGGGATTTTACCACCTTTTACCCCTTCTTTCCAAAATATTTTAGTTTCTAATCTTTTCTTTGGTCTTATTCTTCTTTAAACCCTTCTAAATAATTGCTTCTTTTCTATTCTTTTGTCTAAATTTAAAAATCGAAAAATACAAAATTATTTTTTGTTATTTTTCCGGTTTTAATTTTTGAATATAGGGTTTTTGCTAAAGGGATTTGTTTCATCTCATCTGACGGGTTTTCAAGATTGTTGGTGATTCTTCTTAACTTTCCGGATTCTCTCCATGGTATTTGTTGAAGATTCAAGGGGGAGCGATGACTATTCAAGGGGGAGTTCGTATTTAGAAGATTATTTTTATTTCTCTCACTTTGAAGACCCCATGTACTGATGAGTATCACAATTTAGGGGGAGAAATGCCAAAGAAGATTGGAAATCGTGATCTTCATCATTTTCAACATCTAGGGGGAGATTGTTGAGTATTTGAGATATTGAAACTGATATGGCATATTTGGTTATTTAGGGAAGCCTTTTTAGGGTTAATCATTTTATGATTCCCTACGGTGTCTTTACAGTGGAATATCTTAATCGAGCTCTGCTAAGGCATTGGTTTTATATTAGGCATTTATTTTATATTTATGGTAGATATTTATTATTCCCTATAAATAATCATTAGGTTTACTTTTGGTGTAAGCTTTTGACCAGATTAGGGTTTTTCTCTATACGTTCATGAGATAATCAATATACAAAAACCCTTTTATCAGATTACTTGCATATTATGGTGATTGATTCTTGATTGTTCATGATATTCCGCATTCGTCATCTCGGATTTATTCCTAATAGTTTAAGGAGTATGACGTAGTAAATGATGGTTATGTGCTATATATGGGAGACCATCACAAATAACATGTTGTTGGTCGTGGTTCTATGTCTTTGTTATTTAGGCCTGGAAAAAGTCTTCATCTTAGTAATGTAATACATGTTCCTAAGAATGTGAAAAACTTGGTGTCTGTTGGTGTATTAAATAAATGTGGTTATAAACAAGTTAATGAGTTTTATAAGTGTATCTTATCAAAGTATGGTACATTTGTAGGATTTGGGTATGTCACTTGTGGTATGTTTAAGTTAAATGTAAATAATAATGTTGCAAACTATATATATATATATATATATATATATATATATATATATATATATATATATATATGGCTTGTTCTAGTATTGATGAATCCTTCCTTTGGCATGCTCGTTTAGGACATGTACATTATAAAAGAATGCTTCATATGTCTAAAAATGGATTAATACCATCTTTTGATGTTAACATAGAAAAATGTAAAACTTGCATGTTAACTAAAATAACTAGACAACCTTTTCCTAATGGTAAAAGGAATTATGTTATGCTCGAATTAATTCACAGTGATCTATGTGATTTGCATTCATCTCAATCTTTAGGAAATAAGAAATACATATTATTCTCGTTTTTGCTATGTATACTTGTTACATTCCAAGGATGAAGCCCTTGATAAATTCAAAATTTATAAAAATGAATTTGAATTGCAATAAAATGATTTAATCAAAATACTTCACATTGATTGAGGTGGATGGTATTATGATCCTAGTTATTTCCAATCTATTGGAATTATACATGAATTAACTGTGTCATATACTCCTCAACAAAATAGGATTTTTGAAAGGAAAAATAGTGTTCTAAAGGAAATGGTGAACTCTATGTTGTCTTACTTAGGTTTGAGTGATGGATCCTGGGGAGAACCTATCCTAACTGCATATTATTTTTTAAATAGAGTCTCAAACAAAAGGAACAAGATAACTCCCTATGAACTTTGGTATAAAAAGAAACCAAACTTAGGATCTTAAAGTTTAGGGTTATTGGGGTGTTGTGAGGCTGACTGAACTAAAGATGAAGACTTTTGGTGAAAGAGGTATTGATTGTATCTTTATTGGATATGTTGAGCATTCCAAGACTTATAGGTTTTATGTTATAGAACCTACTTCTTTAGTTTAGTTAACAATGTTATAGAATAAAGAGATGCAATATTTGATAAAAATCGATTTTCATCCATACCTAGATCAAAGGACTCGATTCCTAGTTCTAGTGGAAGTACCAAGGAAGTTGTACCTGATTCAAATGAATCACCTGAGCTTAGAAGAAGCAATAGACAAAGGAAAGCTAAATCATTTGGTAATGATTTTCTGCTTTAACTAGTTTAGGGTTCTAGAGATGAAATTGCAAATCATTATTCATATTATTTTAGCGTTCAAGAAGATCCTAAAACATTTGATGAAGCAATTAAATCTCAAGATGTTGCTTTCTGGAAAGAATCAATAAATGATGAGATGGATTCTATCATGGGTAATAATACTTGGGTTTGTCTGATCTTCCGTATGGATGCAAAACTTTGGGTTGCAAGTGGATATTTAGAAGGAATATGGAAGTTAATGGATCAATTGACAAGTTTAAAGCTAGATAGGTTATTCAAGGCTTTAGATAAAAACCCGACATTGATTACTTTGACACTTATGCTCTAGTAGCTCATATATCCATCATTAGATTGTTGATTGCCTTAGCATCAATTCACAATTTCTTCATTCACCAAATGGATGTTAAAACAACATTCTTAAATGATAATTTAAAGGAAGAGGTATATATGAAACAACCTGAGAATTTTATTATGCCTAGAAATGAGCATAAGGTTTGTAAGTTTGTTAAATCATTGTATGGGCTGAAGCGAGCACCGAAACAGTGGCATCAAAAGTTTGATGATGTTGTCTTGTCACATGGTTTCAAGTTGAGTCAATCAGAGAAGTGTGTATATGGTAAATTTGATGTTTCTGGTAGTGGAGTGATCATATGCATGTATGTAGATGATATGTTGATCTTTGGTACTGATCAAATGCTAGTTGATATTACCAAAGAGTTTTTTATCATCTTAGTTCTCCATAAAGAATATGAGGGAGGCAGAAGTGATTCTTGCAATAAGAATCAAGCATGAACATCAAGGAATATCAATTGCACGGTCTCATTACATTGAGAAATTGCTTAAGAAATTCAATTGTTTAGATTGTTCTCCTGTGAGTACTCATTTTGATCCAAGTATGAAACTTATGCCAAATAATGGTGAAGCAACTTCACAACTTGAGTATTCAAAGGTTATTGGATGTTTGATGTATGTTATGACTATCACAAGGCCTGATATTGCATTTGTTGTGGGGAAACTAAGTAGGTTTACTAGCAATCCTAGTACTCATCACTGGCAAGTAGTAAGGAGAGTGTTGAAGTATCTTAAGAAAACATAGACTTTGGTTTGACTTATATAGGGTTTCCTTTTATTATTGAAGGATATGCAGATGTTAGTTGGATCACTAATGTTGAGGACCACTCTTCTACAACTGGGTGGGTGTTTCTTCTTAGTGGAGGTCCCATTTCATGGGCTTCTAAGAATAAAAACATGTATCAAAAAGTCAACCATGGAATCTGAATTTGTATCCCTTGCAATTGCTGGAAAAGAAGCATAATGGTTAAGGAATTTGATATATGAAACTCCTTTGTGGCCAAAGCTAATTTCACCCATTTATATACATTGTGATAGTTCTGCCACTTTGAGAAAGGCATATAGTCAAGTGTATAATGGAAAGTCATGACATTTGGGTGTAAGATACAACATGGTACGTGAGCTTATAACTCATGGGATCATATTTGTTGATTGGGTTTGATCTCAATAGAATTTAGCTGATCACTTGACAAAAGGGTTGACTTGATAGGAAAGTCTGTGATAAGGATGGATTTAAGGCTCACTTCATATCTATATGGGTGAGATACCCAATCCTCTTCTAATACAATGTTAGAAGTTGAATTCAATGTGGAAAGCTTGCATATGGAGATTGGAGCACTTTTATGTTGCTACATCCCAAGGTATGTGCTTATAACATGTAAAGTTAATGTAGGTTGAGTTATATTCTTAATAGTTATTTTGAAAAAGTGCATTACCGGTGCATGATTTAGAAGAACTACCTATATGAGTGTGAAGTGTTGCCGTTTCAGAAAGCTTGGGCTAGGCTTTTATGCATTCATGAATGGATAGGACACGTGACTCTAATAGTGTCAAGTTGAAACATTAGAATTTGTGTAAAACTTATGTATGTAATATCTTCAGTTACTCAAATAAGTTGATGGGTTTAATCCTTAGGACACCCAGATTCTCGAGTATTTGAAACGTTTGCTATACTAATATGAAAATTCAATCTTCAAGACTTTTTCATTTATGCATGAGTTTGGCTTTGTGTTTGTTATTTTAGTCAATTAATTTATACACTAAAATGGAGGAGGAATGTTGATAGTTTTAATATTGTCAGCATATTTTAGTGTAATATTATGTTGTCGAGACAGATCGGGTTCAATTAGCCATTCTAGATTGGAGGTGTGGAGTGCATACTCGGAGTGTTAAATGTGAACTCGGGTATACGGGGGTATGGGGGCAGCGCCCCTGGGTGCGGGGTTCCAAGGGGCAACTCCCATGGCGAGGTCTAGGGACAGCACCCCTAGCAGGGTCCAAGGGGTAGAGCCCCTGTAATTCAAATCAAATTTCTTGGATTATTTTATTTCTGAATTCGTGTACCCTAGGCTATAAGGGACGAATTACAGATTTCGGAAAGTGAAGTTATCACGATCCAAGCAATATCCAAGTATTATTGTTATTCCAAAATACTTATTTTCTAACAACAAATTTGAAAGATGAGTGACATTACACGGATATGGATAGTCTAAAGGTATTTTTTTGAAAAAAAAATCAATTGAAATGAAGTACTAAAAATGACCATATATGACCAAAATTGATAATTGGTTACTCTCCAAATTTATTTTTCCTATTTCTTGTGTCACTGACTTGAAATATGTAAGGTTGCTCAATACCATGCATATCATAAGACTGTATAATTTTGTGCCATTTATATTCAAGTAACAAAAGATTAACAGATATTATAAACTTTGAAATTTAATAATTATTTTGAAATTTTATAATGAATAGAAACAACCCCTGCTTTAAAATTTTGTTGTTTGTTATAAAATTAAAGCATTATACCATGATTTTCTTGACACATGTCCAATGCATATAAAGGGATTTAGTCGACAGATTTGTATACGAAATCATTTTTCTAGTAATGAACCACGTTTCATATATTTGTTTGTCTACTATATCTCTGTAACAGTTCTTACTAAATACATATATTTCTCATAGATCATTTCCTTGTGATCTCATACAATTCAAGTCTTCACATAAAATATAACAAACACCCACCAGGATCATCATCATTTCCCTTGGTTTAAAGAGGATGAAACATCCAATGTCTTTTGTAGCAGATTACTCAAAGCACCCAATGACGAAACACCATCAAAATTCTGCAATGGCACTGCTCCTCTTACCCATACAACTGTTCCGGATTCTGATCCCATCCATGTCTGTTTAGCATCCTTCCGATTAGCCATGGGTACAGCAGACGAAACATACTCTATAGGGACCAAACAGTTAGCGAAAAGGGTGTTTTTGGTTGCAGTCAAATACGCTCCCCAGTAACATGGTGGAGAAAGGTTGCCGACAGCTTCCAAATCTATTTCAAAAAGATCCTCCTCATCCTCCTCCTCCTCTTCTTCTTTTATAAATTTCTCTTCTTTCATGTCTGCAGCACTGTCTTTACTGGATATACCGTGTTCTGGCTAACAAGTAATGAGTTAAAGAGTTGAAGCCATTTTGTGTGTCTGGTTTTAGGTCCATGCATGGCGGCTTTTATTTGTGTGGTAAGAGGTAGGTAGGTGGTAAGTAAAAGATCTACAACAAAAACTACAACCATAAGTGTTTTTTTCTTCTTTAAAAAAACTACAACCATGAGTTCAAGACAATTTGGTGGTGGGTGATTTCATCATTATTTTAGCTGCTTTCTAATCCTATCTAATGTATTATTAGCTGCGACTTTGGAAGGAGAATTAGAACTTTCATATTGGCTTTTAAAATATATTCCGTTTCCGTCATTGATAACCACATTGAAAATTATAAATCTTGTTTTAATCATAAAGTAGGTCCCAATTAAAATCTAGTTCCCAATTTCAATAAGCGTCATGGAAATTTTGCACCTAATTCAGCTAAAAATGTCAGCAAAAGTAGAGCCACCCACCTGAACAGAAAGACTGAAAGATGTTAGGCACTTCCATGTGACCTCATGGTTGCAGCCAATTCAACAACCAAAGTGTGCATAATATGATTATCATTATTTTAATGATTCTCTTATTTAATAATAACAGTTCATCAACCACTAACCTAATTCTTTTTTTCTTTTAACCAGCATTTTTCATTAATCAAGATGACAACATCGAACATCCAAACTTCTTTTACAAAAAACATTTTTCATAAACCCATTATGGGGTTTTCGAATGAAGAAACATATATAATAGGATGAACTAAAAAATGTCAGTATATTGGTTTGCTAATAACAAATCCTAAATACACTAAAATAACATGTTTTTTTAATCAATGGCATATGATTGCTGCGATCTTTCTTTCCAGACTAATTCTTTTACATTAGTTGTATATAAATGTAATTTTTTTTAGTTTACTAATAATCAATATTATTTATGATCAAAAAGTTATTATATCAAAGACAAAATTGCAAAAATGGTCCCTATGGTTTCTCATTTATATGGTTAAAGTCTAAATGTTTGAAAAGTTGTAGATTTAGTCCTTTCAACAAGTTTTGTTGTGGGTTTGGCCCTTCTTCTGTTAAGTTTCACTGGTTGACTGTTAACTTCTTTAAAATAACAATTTTATTTTCACGAACAACTTTTGTAGTTTTATTTTTTACCATACTATAAAACTACCCTAATTGGGGTGATTTCCACAAGCCGCTCACCATCCATAAATTAAAAGAAAATCAAAACTAAAAGATATTTGGTGACCTGGCTACATAGATCGCCAAACCCCACATCTTTTTAACAATATTATTTAGTGGTGGAGTTAAATTACTTTTCTAATTAAAACTAATTTGGTTAATAATTGCTTTTTATTTTGAGTAAAAAATAAATAAAGTATATCAAAATACGTGATTAATTTTTCTCTATGATATGATACCAATATCGATATATTTTTTTAATATTTTTTTAATATAAAATTGGATTGGGTTGTATTGCTAATAGTAGTAAAAGATTGTGTTTAATTAAGTTGTAGACATGGAAGAGAGAGAAATTAGTTTTCTAATATATAATTAGGTTGGATTGGGATGTGAACGAGGATATCTAAGGGCCATTTTTGCATACATTCATTTTTATTTTATTGAAGTATTATATATTAATAAATATTATTTTTGATATATAATATTATATATTAATAAATATTGTTTTATTGGATTATTAATTTATTTTAGTTAATTTTTTTTAATGTTTATGTTAGACTAATTCTTTTTTATTGAACTACTATATATCAATAAATATAGTTTTAGATATATAATATTTATATCATAATAAATATTAGATTATTGGATTCTTAATTTCTTTTAGTTAAATTTTGTAATTCTTTTTTAAAAATTATTTTTTACTGAATCATTGTTTTTAATTTATTATGAAAAAACATCATAAATGGTCCCTGTTGTTTCCTAAAATCTGAAGTTTAATCCCCGTGGTTTAAAAACGTCATAGATGGTCCCTGTGCTTTCAAAACTTTTGACAATTGGTCCTTATTGTTAACTCAGTTAAGTTTGTCCATTAACTAAAGGGCATTTTCGTCTTTTCTCGATCACAGGGACCATTTATGATGGTTTTTCTCTTATTTAAAAATAAATAAAAAAAAAGAAAATAATAAACAAAGGGTCTCTCTCTCTCTCTCTCACGCACACACACACACAAACCCACCCAAAAGTTTCCTTCTTCCTTTCCCCTTCGTGCTCTCATCTATATCTCTGAAGACTCCAAAAATCCTTCATCCAATCATCGGAAAACATTTACCTTAACCCAAATCGAAACTACAAATTAGACCCATTAATTGCTCCTGATGAATCTTTACAAGCTTTTTTCCAGTTTTTCCTGTAGCGCCTTGCTTGAGCCCTTTTCCCTATCACGATTTCTCTAGGTTATTGTTTTCATCATCGGTTGTTGCCACCGTAAAGGACGAAAGTAGGATAGCCATGAACGAGGATGACGACGTCACCCGGATGGAAAGCTTGTTAGATTTGTACAACATTCGGCGACCTAGAAGCCCTAATCTGGCAAGTTTCTCAAAGTAATTTTCATTCTCGATTGTTAATTTGTCTATGTTGGGTAAGTTTGGTTGGTGGCTATAGACGTGTAGTGGTTCTTGATGGTGGTAGTGGTGATGGTGAGACTGAATTTGTATGGCGGTGGAAGCGGGTAGATGGTGGTTGATATGATCAGAGAACAGAGATGGTGGTGGAAGAGAAAGAGTGAATCAGTTCTTCCTTTACAACCTTTTCTTTTCCTGTACCCATTTCTTTCCCTCTCTATCGATCGATCTCTCACAGAATCTCGTTTCCCTCTTAACGAAGATGATGCTCATATGTTTTTTGTTTTTCGATGCAGGTTGTGGAAAGGGAGAGATGATGATGGGTGATTGATAAAGAAGACGATGAACAGTGGGCCCCATTTCTTTCTCTGATGAATCATGTAACGAGAGAGAGAGAGAGAGAGAGAGAGAGAAGGGAGAGAATTTCATTTTTTTTCATTTTAAAACATCATAAATGGTCCCTGTGGTAGTGAAAAGACGAAAATGCCCTTTAGTTAACGGTCAAAACTTAATGGAGTTAGCAATAAGGACCAATCGTCAAAAGTTTTGAAAGCACAGGGACCAACTATGACGTTTTTAAACCACGGGGACTAAACTTCAGATTTTAGGAAACTACAGGGACCATTTATAATGTTTTTTCATTTATTATTTTCTTCATATACTAAATATTATTTTATTGGATTATTAATTTATTTTTAATGTATAATATTAGTTCTTGTTAGTTTCTTTGGTTTCACCATAAAGTCATAGGATACGTAAAATCGTTGTCTCTCATCATCGAAATCGCTAGGATCACTGCCAAATACCTTCATTGCAAGTAGTTGTAATAAGAAACCATAGGAAAAACATCACCACCATCACCCGATCACCACCACCACTTATAATTGTTATAGGTGTTTGTTGCGCATTATGTAAAATATGAAGGATTCTAGTGGATTTTGAAAAGGTTGTTGCAGGTGAATACAAGTGATGCTGAGTGTAACAGGTTGGTGAAATTTCTGTTGAACCATTGATGAAGGTGTTTAGCGGTGATCCTGTTGACTTTTGACGATGAAAAACAACGTTTTGCGTATTTCGACGACTTTGTGGTGAAAGTAATAAAATTAAAAAAATTAATAGTATCCATTAAAAATAAAATAATAATCCAATAAAATAATATTTATTGTATGAAAAAATAATAAATTAAAAGTAATAATTCAATAAATTATTAATTCAAAAAATAATAAGAAAGAAATTACAAAAATTAACTAAAAGAAAATGATAAACCAATAATGTAAAATTTATTGTGATATAAATATTATATATTAAAGATAATATTTATATATATTATAATACAATAAAAAATAATCACTCCAACAAAAAAGAAATTATAAAAAGAATCAACTAAAAGAAATTAATAATCCAATAAAATAATATTTTGTAATATATAATAATCCCATAATATAATATTTATGATATAAAAATTATATATTAAAAACTATATATAACGATATATAATAATTTAATAAAACAATTA
Organism: Lactuca sativa; assembly: GCF_002870075.4. Classification (NCBI taxonomy): domain Eukaryota; kingdom Viridiplantae; phylum Streptophyta; class Magnoliopsida; order Asterales; family Asteraceae; genus Lactuca; species Lactuca sativa. Next base: position 33,643,288 of record NC_056628.2, read on the forward strand.
CTTCAAAAAAAAGAATTAATTAAAATAAATTAATAACCCAATAAAACAATATTTATTAATATATAATATTATTTATTAAAAATAAAATTTATTAATACATATTACTTCAATAAAATAAAAAAGAATGTATGCAAAAATGGTCCTTATAGTATCGTAAAAAAAATTGCAAAAATGTCTCTAAGGGTAAAATTGTCATTTTAAAGAAGTTAACAACCAATCAATTAAATTTAACGCAAAAGGGATCAAAACCGCAACAAAACTTGTTGAAAATCACCAAATTTTCAACTTTTCAAATGTTTGGTCTTTAACCACATAAAATAAGAAACTACTGAAACCATTTTTGTAATTTTGTCTATATTAAAAGATAATTCTATCTTTTGTAAACAAGTTAATTAAAAAGGTTATAAATATTAAAATATTCATTTTAGACTATTTGCAATTGATTTGAAATTTGAGCCTTATAATAGATTTTGTTGAAATGAATAAACAAGTTAAATTTACATTTATAAAAATTTTACAAAATTGAACTAAAATCAAAGAAAAAGAATTCTCCTTAAGTCGTATAAATAAATATGACTTACACATAAATTAATTATAAAAAACCGATAAGCATCGCACCAAGGAATTAATCAAAATGGATACTACTATATATACCTCCTCACTCACATAAATCGTCACATCATGAGAAATACATAAATACTATTACATTTACATTGGGGGTATACAAAGCAATTGGAGGTACATATAGAATTTCTCTTACTTTTAACCAAAAACAAAATTACTATAAACAGTGACTTATCCTACAAAACCAAAAGAAGACGATGATATATAGGAGAAAGATGGAAACACACAGAAATTTGTAGAGAAGAATGGATGAAAACGCACAGCAAATGAAGACGTAGTTGATTGAAAAACATAATAGATGGAAGGAATATAGTAGATAGGTGAGCTGGAAGACAACGATTGAATGATAAAGACAGTGCTCCAATTCCAGTCGATGAGCCGCCGATCCCAATCGGTAACAGCAAAACAAGAAACCAAACTCTTGAAAACTTCACACTATTCCTTAACATCACATATATTAATATGTATCCTCTCTAATAAATGAAAGTTTTTTTTTTGTCACTTGTTATACTCTTATTCAATTTGCCAAATGTCATTTTGTGGTTATTTTGAATTAAATTTTTTTTCACACATAATTTTATGAGTTTTTTATTTTATTAAATTCTACATAATATTTTAATGTAATAATTGTAATAAATGTAACAATAAATGAATATTAATTTTATTAATAAACTTACCTTTTAATTTCCAAATACTAAAAATTAAAGCTCATTAGTTTTTCTTTATTTAAATTATTTGTTTAAATTTAAAAGATAAAAAAAACATAATTTTCATTATAATAGTTCATTATTTTTCTTATTTTCTTATAAATTCAAAGTTCTCAAATATTTTAACCTTTATATTTAACTTTTTTTTGTAAATTAACTCATATAATAAAAGGTTCTCACAACTAGTATAATATAAAACCACAATTGACTTAGATTTTTAAACCACAATGTGAAACATAATTGTATTTTTCATTAAAAATTATATAATTTTATTTATATTAAATAACCACATATTTTTAAATATTAGATATAATTTAGTGATAACTGATAATCATCAATGCACTGAATATTTTTTGAAATATCTGAAATGAAAATAATTGAATTAAGGAAACTATTCGTTAAAATAAAACCAACTATGCAACTACCATCCGTCTAAGGGCGTGTTCGGCAAAATTAGCTGGTAGCTGGTGGCTTGTAGCGAGTAGCTTGTAGTTTGTAACGTTTTGTTACGCGCTACATGAAGTAGCATTTTGATTTGGAGCGTTTTATTTAAACTAAACGCTAGAAGCTTGTAGTGCCGAACGGGATTTTCTGTTCAAAATGGAGTGTTTTGTCGAACGCTAGAATCTAAAAGCTCTCATACGCTCTCAAATGCTCCGTGCCGAACACGCCTCAAACATAAACTGCTTGCTAAACTTGTAAACTGCTTGCCAAAATTAAATAATATGTTGGAATTCTAATAAGTCGTGATTAAATCTAGAAGATAAAGTAATTTAAGTATGATAGACACACAAATACGGAAATCGTTTTTATACGAAAAGAAAAATATAAAAGATAATCATGATTGCATGGGATGTGGCTCTTATAGGAAACATGAGTTTTGAGTTTTCTATTTTTATTGTTTTTCTTTTTTCCTATTTTGTTTTTTGTTGTTTTTAATTTTTTATTATTATTATTATTATGATTATAAATTTCGAATAAAATTTTATAATTCGGACAACGTTATAAAATTCGAATGGCTATATAAAATTGTTTTTAATTATTTTTTATTATATATTTTAATAATAATAATAATAATATTATAAATTTGTAACAACATTTTATAAATCGCATGACATTATAAATTCGAACAACTATATAAAATCAGTTTTTAATTCTTTTTTATTTTATATTTTATAAATCGGTTATGACATTATAAATTCGGATGAAATTTTAAAATTCGTATGACATTATAAATTTGAACGACATAATAAAATTCGAACGACTATATAAAACGGAACAAAAGCAAAGTTTGTCTTTATCTATCACGGATATATTAATTGGTTCGTTATTAAATTTGTGTGGTGCGTTATGCGGATTGAAAACAAACTTTACTTTTGTTCCATTTTATATAGTCGTTCAAATTTTATAATGTCGTTCGAATTTATAATGTTGTCCGAATTTTAAAATGTTGTCTGAATTTTATATGGTTATCGAAATTTATAATAATAATAATAATAATAGAAAAAAGAAAAGAAAAAACAACAAAAAAAGAAAAAGAAAAAGAAAGAAAACAAAAGAAAAAAAATGATGTCTGAATTTAATTGTTTTTAATTTTTTTTAACTGCTTTCTTTATTATTTTAAATCAAAAAATCCCCAAAAAAAATTCACCCTCCCCACATCTTCTAATTTATTTTAAGTAGTTGGAAGATAATATATTTTTGACAACAACACCACCATCAGTCAATCCGACAACAGTGACATGGGTAAAGTATCTACATCTAGTTGATGTGAATTATTTCCCATTGATACATGTTCCAATCTTATTTGAAGTTCTATTTCAGTTTTCTTTTTTATCTAAGTGATAAATCTATATGTTATGTGAGTATCTCTATGCTTAATAAAAACCTCCTTTAAACGCCACATGTCCATTTTTTAGACTTGCCTTCTCCACGTGCCCATCTCTCCATCAATTCTCTCTATTTTCTCCCGCCCAATTCATCCTTCAACATAAAGTTTGTAATCAAATATGTATCCCTATAAGTCAGGAGCCGAATTTGGTGCAATTTCGGTTTTCATAATCTCTATTCCTAAACATCATCGATTAATTTTTAAATACATGATTCTATACAAATTAATCTTTTAGACCTTCCTTCCTTTTGATGTCGTCGATCCTTAAATATCGCCAATCCCTTATCTTTCTTCGTTATTTCCTTTTTTTTCAACCCTAATCTTCTTTTTCCTCTCAACTAATGGTTGTGATTACAAGGAACCTCAGGTATCATCGTTCTCTGAATGGTTTCCATTATAGGTTTTCCTTGATTTGTTGTTGATTTGTCTAATACACGTGATTGGTGTTGTTGCAACTTCAAAGATTAGTGATCTGGTTATTTCACGGTTTGTAATTTTTCAAGTTCGTATTAATCTTCTTGATAACAACTATTTCTTCTTTGACTTTTAATTCAAAATTTGAAGCTTTGGATTTAATGTATAGATTGAAAAAACTGAATGATAATATGAATAAGGAAAAAACCAATGATATGTTGTTAAAATGTGACAAGTTTGATCATGCACACTAAGTGCTCGATGAAATGCTTGAACAATATCTTATTTTTAATTCCGTTTAAATGTTAATAGATAGGAAGAAACTAATTCAATACTTTATTTAGCATAATTTCTTGAATGGTTTTTACTCTAAATGTAATAATTTTTTATAATTGGTGCGATTCTGCCCTACTTTACTTGAGTATATGGCTTCAATGGCAGCGTGTTTTCCTCATTTGAATTGATTAGTGTAGATGTTAGAGCACCTAAGCAATCAATTCACTTCAGCATCTGAATATTTGGTAAGGACTTTCTTATGTGATTTTATAATATGATGATCCATTTGTTGATATTCCAAACCAATAAATTGTTATTTTCCAAAGAAATGAAGAAACGTCAACTATTGTTGAAGAAATGCAATAGCTAATTTGAAAGACTTCGTTCTCATATTCTGTAAGTGTTCTTCTTTGCTTCAATTCCTCTCTGTCTTTTTCTTCTTCTTGATCTTTTGATAGAAACCTGATGCTTTTCTTGAAATTGTTTTTTGAACGCTTTTTTTTTGCATAGGTTTTAGATTAATGGCCATCGATTCTTCTTTCTAGCTTCCCTTACTCTTATAATCCAAACCGACATCATTTTTGGTATTTTAAAACCAAAATTGTTTTCAACTTGTGAATTGTGTCAAAACAAATCTCCTCCCAATGCATGTTGATTGTTTGGTTTATATGTTTAAAATGGGTTAGTGATTTTTTGATTTGATAGTAAGTGCTTTATATGAATGCATATAGGGTGTTTGATGAAATGCTTGTTAGGATTGGACAAGAGGATTGAGTATGGAATGGAATAACATTTTGTTACACCATTTGAAAATCTATTGTGTTAATGATTGAAGAATATAATGTGTTGTAGAGTTCTAAATTGATATGATTATTTATTCTCATCAAAATGTTCATTTCATGGGATAAGTCAATAAGAACCTTTCATCACTTCTCAAAAACCAACATGTTGATGTATCTGATTCAAACTCTCCTCAGTTTACTTAGATGCTTACCCTTGATCAAAAGAATGCACATAAGTTTATGGCACTAATTAGTATTGATGTACTTTTGAGCTCTGATGATTGTGGTTCTTATAGTCCTAAAAGAGAAGGCTCAAAGTCTTCTTTTTCCTTATTATCGAGTCAAAATCTTCCATGCCTATTAACAAGTTAATAATTTCACGCTACTATAAAAATTAGCCCAAAAGATACCACTCTTTCAAGGTGTCATTACTTTTATAGCAAGATAGTTTCTAATTTTCATTTTTTATGGCAATGTAGTTTCTTAATTTTTTTTGTCTATATAATAATTTTAAATGTACTCACCGTGGTTTCCACGGGTTATAACCTAGCTGTACATATATTCGTGCATTCATGCAATGAATTTAGAAATAAGTTTGATTACGTGGAATGCCAATGACATTGCACGTGGGATTTACTACCCCACCTGTGGTACATGTATAATGGTTTATATGTTACCTAGTGAGTAGAGTATGAGATTGTTTAGTGAGTGGATAGCTACTTTTCTGAGGCTTATGATGTTAAAAAAAAATGAATTTCCTTCCCATAAACTTAAAAAGGGTTAGAAGAGTAAAGAAAAGAATTTGGGTGAAAGTTTTGTGTTAAAGAAACATAGTGAATTTCCTAAGTGTGTAAGCGATGAAGAGGTGTCAATTGGATTTGTTGTTTGTTATAGGAGTGTGGGTAAATATTTTTTTCTTGTAGTTGTCTATAGGGAAATTAGGAGGTATTCTATATGTGTAGGATCCTTCAAAATTCCATGAATAAAAAATTAAAAGTAGTGATAATTTTGTTGTGGATGATGATATATAGGTGTCAAAGAAAATGAAAATTTTAAGTGTCAATGTATGACCTAAAGATGTGGGAAAAAACAAGAGTTATGGTTGAACATATTTTCACAGAATTATCAATGGATGAAGAAGTTTTAGTAATGGGTTACTTCACTCTTGTAAGGAATTAATACTAGTGAATAGCTAGGATTAGGTTTTTAACAATCATTGGCTGATAAATTTAATATATTTTTTACCCCAAGTTGAGTTGGTATACGTTGTTTTAGGTGGTTGTAATTTCACATTTGTCTAATAAAAAGGCATCGAAGATAAGAAAATTTGATCAGTTCTTGCTTACTAAAGGATTTTTTATTATTTCCTACACTTATAGGGCACACTTTTATATAAGTCATATACTATATAATAGACCAATTTTAAAGGAATTGGTCACCTATTATGGTTGAACCGCTTAAGGTTTTTAAATTCTTGGCTCATCATTGAGGGATTTGACGATGTTTTGAAAAATTCTCAGAGTAATGAGGAGGTCATGGTTGAGAATTCTTTGCTAACTCTAAAAAAGTAATTTCAAGTACTTATAAGCAGCATACATTCTTGGCTAAAGGTTCGACAAAGTGCTTACAAGAATTAGAGAAACTCTATTAAATTCAAAATTAAAGATTATGATCAATGCATGAAGGTGTTGGTGATTCTACTGTCACCTGGCATTTTGTGTACTTGGAATTAAATGCGAGCTAAGGGGCTTTTTGTTTGTACTCTTTACTATATGTTTGGTGAATGTGGAGTGCATGCATAAATATAATCGATCGCCGGTATGACAAAAAGGCAGGGTCGAGGGGCACAGCCCTCGGGGGGTTTAGGGTAGCACCCCAAAAGGTCTTCGGAAATTTAAAATTAGTTACATTATGGAACAACCAAATTCTAATGGGTGATTATGGTAAAATTGATAAATATTATCAACTTTGGTAACCATTGATTATGTCATTAAATTTGTGATTCTGCTTACTAATTTAGAAGATTAACCTAGTGGGTAAATATGGTAAAATTGACAAATATCATCAATTTTAGTACCCATTGATTATACCATTAATATTGATATTTGTATAACTAATTTAGAAGATTTACCCTAATCTGCCAAGTATAAATATGGCTCTTCTATTGAGTCGCATATTATACCCTTGTCAGCTCTTCTTCTTCTACACGAACTCAGAACCATTAGCGATTTGGCTTGTGTTTCTATGCCTAGATGCACAAGTGTCGTCTTGGATTATCCTAGTCTAGATTTCCTGTAACGCAGACATAGGGTGGAAATATCAGTTCAGAAATTGAAATACATGATCCAAGAGAAATATTGTTCTCCACCATCACCCTACTCAAATGTCACACCCCCGAACCAGACGGCGGAAACTTCCGAGGGCTTGTGCGTGACTTCATCTTGTAATATCATCACAATGTATATAATTGAAACAAGACAACACCATCATCATACATATCAAAATACAACCAACATTGTTTAAATCAAGTATAGTATCATAAGTTACATCCCAAAACACTTAATGTATGATGATAACAAAATTCGACAAATTTCCACATGTTCTTGTAGACCTTTCCGCTTAACGATTCCCTGATAATACACGTTATTTTGAAAACGACAACATATATAATGTTGGTGAGTTTATAAGCATGTTCGAATGAAAAGTTTTATATTGTTAGTAAAACACTAGAAAATTCGATATTTTCTTAAAAATAGTTTGAACGTGAAGTGTCAAAATCAAGTATTAATGCATGTGTGTTTTCTGTTTTTGAAATGTATATAAAGATGTAATCCGGATAAAAATCCTGTATTTTCTGTTGTAAGTAAAATGTACTGTTTAACTGTGTATTTCCCCATAAAATCCTATATTTTCTGTTTATAAGAGTGTTGTGGTCTCAACCCTAAGCCTGAAGATCTGTGTATGTATGTTTTCGTATCAACAGGATTTTATATGGGTTCCATAATTATGTTGGAGAGAATCTCTATGTGAGTCGTTTTAACCATACTTGATTATGACGAGTTCGCGTGTCATGGCATTTTCAGGCACCGGCTTGATAACGGTAAGGTTTGTCACCCTAAACTGGCCTAGTCTAACTATAGCGAACAACTCAGGTGTGGGGTGTCACCCCATATAGATCTATACACAAACTGTTGCTCTCCCTCTAGGAGACTCTGGTTATAACTACAGGCTACGATCGTACACTCTAGAGGTGTCAACTGACATGTCTCACTAGATCCTTAACTGTGTTTACGCAAATATGGTATCATGTTATGTATAATGTTTTTCCGAGTACGTTTTACGTTTGAAAAGTCCAACGAGCATGTATGTGAATGTATGAGGCCCAACAGACATGTAGGAGGACCACTAAGGCCCAATAGCCATGTAATGTATAGTATAGGCCCAAAAAGCATGTAAATGGGCCACAAAGGCCCAATAAACATGTGTTGTACAATCCAGACCCAATAAGCATATAAATAGACCCTTAATGCCCAATAAACATGTAAGCTAAGTATTAGGCCCAATAAGCATGTAAATGGACTCTTAAGACCCAATAGACATGTAATCAATTTATTTAGTCCGTTTATTATTACATTGTTTGTTTTTGTTTGATTGTTTTACCAAAATAACATAAATGCCTAATTTTTGTATTAGTGATATTTTTGGCCCATTAAGCCGAAAGTTTACCATTTATGCACATTTTTAGTAAGGTTGGCACTTTAGGCCCTTAAGATCAAAAGTATACATTTATGGGCTTATCTAAATAAAATGACATTTTTAGCCCACTTTGATTAAAGTAACATTTTTGGCCCAATATCATGAAAATTGACATCTACGGCCCAATTATATATAAGTTGACATTTTTGCCCCAAGTAAATATAAATTGATGTTTTCGACCCATTGTTATAAAATTTTACATTTTCGGCCTATTTATATATATAATTTACATTTTCAGCCCTTTTTAAATAAAAGTGACATTTTCAGCCTAAGTTTTGTAAAAATTGACATTTAGGCCCAAATCCAAATAAAGTGACATTTTAAACCCATAAAACCGTAAGTTTACATTTTTGGCTTAAATTTGTGTTAAATGACAATTTAATCCATAAAAACATAAACTTACAATTTAAGCCCAAAGAAACCGTGAAGGCCCACATTAAGGCCCATTATACGAAATTTGACAGTTTTGGCCCTTTTAACAACTATGATTATCATAAAGCACCATTTTTAAGCATATACGAGTCTTTTAGTCCATGTAAAACCGTAAGTTTCATAAAACTCCATTCTTTTTGTTTATTTGACAAAAATGGTCCCTTTACAAGATTTTGTTTAGTTTTTCAACATCCTTAGCATGTTTAACACTTTCATCTTTATGGGAGGTTGTAGAAAGTGTGTTAGTTTACTTATATTATCGAGATCTATGAAGTTCTTCACATAATCACAACATATAATTTAGAAAACACACATAAGCATGCACAAATACATAGATCTAGCATATAAGAAACTTGTATCGTCCCCCAAAACATAGTAAAACCGAAAAACAAGGGGTATGAACTCACATTGGGGTTTGGATTCGGTTTTGATGAAGAGATGAGAGGAGATGATGTTGTTTTGGCCTTGAGTGCTTCTTTGGGATGTGTTTCGAACTTAGATGGTCCTCGGAAGCTAGAACATGAAATGAACCATATAAGGGAGTGTTCTTAGCTAAAAAAATGAAAATCAAAGGCTTATGTAAGATGACCACTTACTAAGTAGATGATACTTGTTGAAAAAAAAAAGAACTCTTGGAATCACACCCAAGATCACAAAAATAGCCAAGGAAATGAGGGAGTTTCTCCTTGAGCTTTAGAGGATTTGTGAGAGAGTTTGAAACATTTTGAAGTGAAATGTGGAGAGAAGGGAGGTCTCAGCCGATAGTAAGAGAAGAGAGAGAGAGAGATGTTGAGGTGATGTTGCATGGAAGACCACCATGCAAAGATTATGTGTCACTTGCTAGATTAATCTCATTTTCCTTTTTCTAATTGGGCCGAGAATGGGATAAAGAAAATGGATATGAAATGGTTTGGGCCCTTCCTTAGTTTAGTTCGAATTTATGGAGCCCAAATAATATTATTTGGCCCATTGGGCCCTTTTTATGGGTCTACGACCCAAAGGTGGTGAAGGAATGGACTTTAGGGCCCATTAGGTCTAATGAATCATTTATGGCCCAAAATGGCCCATTAGAGATAAAATGAACTATTCTAGGCCCACATGACCCAAATTGTTTTAGTTTCATGAATGTAAGTTCCATTAGAGCCAAAATAGGGTTCCTAGGCCCAAAGTAGCTAAATTGAAAGTTTATTGGTCCGTTAGGCCCAATAAAAGGATCCTAGTCTATATTAACTTGAACCGCGATTTCTACGGTTTTCAATTCATATGAGATGTATGGTACTAGGTTTTGAACTTAAATCAAGAGTTTGGATTCGAATGGATGGTTTTGATTAAGCATAGAGTATGATTTGCACTTAGAGTACATGCCTTGCAATAGATGATGCTTACATGAGAATAGAAATTCCTAGTTAAAAATGCTAGTTGTGACATCAAATATCCTCCAACAGAAAGTTTGAACAACTATATCGGTGGAGATGGAAGAACACATTATATGTATCAAGGAGTCGAAAGATGTTGAGTGGGTGGACTATATTGATTTCGCTTATAGGTGAAGGTTTGTTGGGGTATTGAATGATATAAAAATTCTAAATATTTTCATGGGATTTTGAACAAAATTGGCATCAAGTGGCTATTGAGGTATTATTGAATAATGCGAGTAGGTCATCGAACACATGCATGTTGAGGATGAGTTTTCAAAGTACTATACAATTAACTTCTTCCCTTTTGAAAGGGTTTGGCCAAGTATTGATGTCATATTATCAAATATTTTATCTCATGATCAAATTTCGAGCATTGAGATGACATTTTCTGGAGAAGAAAACAACCGATCGGGGATTACGATAATGACAAAGCTATGGATCGGATGTGTTTCGTTTGATATCATTAAACGTTATTGCTCATTACTTGAAAATGATGTGATGGCTGAGATTTCACATTTCCAAATGCCTATATATATATATATATATATATATATATATATATATATATATATATATATATATATATATATATATATATATATATAATTTCCATTTTGTGCCCTTTTTAAATAAAAGTGACATCTCTGGCCTAAGTTTTGTAAAAATTGACATTTTAGGCCCAAAACCAAATAAAGTGACATTTTCAGCCCATAAAACCGTAAGTTTACATTTTTGGCTCAAATTTGTCTTAAATGACAATTTAATCCATAAATATCATAAATTTACAATTTAAGCCCAAAGAAACCGTGAAGGCCCACATTAAGGCCCATTATACGAAATTTGACACTTTTGACCCTTTTAACATTATGATTATCATAAAGAACCATTTTTAGGCATATATGACTCTTTTAGTCCATGTAAAACCGTAAGTTTCATAAAACTCCATTCTTTTGGTTTATTTGACAAAAATGGTCCCTTTACAAGATTTTGTTTAGTTTTTCAACATCCTTAGCATGTTTATCACTTTCATCTTTATGGTAGGTTGTAGAAAGTGTGTTGGTTTACTTATATTATTGAGATCTATGAAGTTCTTCACATAATCACAACATATAATTTAGAAAACACGCATAAGCATGCACAAATACATAGATCTAGCATATAAGAAACTTGTATCCTCCCCTAAAACATAGTAAAACCAAAAAACAAGGGGTATAAACTCACATTGGGGTTTGGATTCAGTTTTGATGAAGAGATGAGAGGAGATGATGTTTTTTTCGGCCTTGAGTGCTTCTTTGGAATGCGTTTCGAACTTAGATGGTCCTGGGAAGCTAGAACACGAAATGAACCATGTAAGGGAGTGTTCTTAGCTAAAAAATGGAAATCAATGGCTTATGTATGATGACCACTTACCAAGTAGATGATACTTGTTGAAAAAAAAAGAACTCTTGGAATCACACCCAAGATCACGAAAATGGCCAAGGAAATGAGGGAGTTTCTCCTTGAGCTTAAGAGGATTAGTGAGAGAGTTTGAAACATTTTGAAGTGAAATGTGGAGAGAGGGGGGTCTCAACTGATAGTAAGAGAAGAGAGAGAGAGAGAGAGAGAGAGAGAGATGTTGAGGTGATGTTGCATGTAAGACCACCATGCAAAGATTATGTGTCACTTGCTAGATTAATCTCATTTTCCTTTTTTTTAATTGGGCCGAGAATGGGATAAAGAAAATGGATATGAAATGGTTTGGGCCCTTCTATAGTTTAGTTCGAATTTATGGAGCCCAAATAATATTGTTTGGCCCATTGGGCCCTTTTTATGGGTCTACGACCCAAAGGTGGTGAAGGAATGGAGTTTACGGACCATTAGGTCTAATGAATCATTTATGGCCCAACATGGCCCATTAGAGATAAAACGAACTATTCTAGGCCCACATGACCCAAAATGTTTTAGTTTCATGAATGTAAGTTCCATTAGAGCCAAAATAGGGTTCCTAGGCCCAAAGTAGTTAAATTGAAAGTTTATTGGTCCATTAGGCCCAATAAGAGGATCCTAGTCCATATTAACTTGAACCGGGATTTCTAGGGTTTTCAATTCATATGAGATGTATGGTACTAGGTTTTGAACTTAAATCAAGAGTTTGGATTCGAATGGATGGTTTTTATTAAGCATAGAGTATGATTTTCACTTAGAGTACATGCCTTGCAATAAATGATGTTTACATGAGAATAGAAATTCCTAGTTAAAAATGCTAGTTGTGACATCATCCCCCTGTTAGAAGGAATTTCGTCTCGAAATTCTTTCGAAAGGTAGGATCATAAATGATCGAATAGGTGAGGGTACTTTTTCTTCATATGGTCTTTGCGTTCCTATGTGAATTCCGGTCCACGCTTAGCGTTCGATCGAACCTTCACAATCGGAATGCGGCTCTGTTTCGTATGCTTCACCTCCCTATCCATTATCTCGACTGGTTCTTCGACGTACAAGAGATTCTCATTTATTTCAATCTCTTCTAAAGGAATGACAAGAATTTCATCTGACATGCACTTTTTCAAATTCGAGACGTGGAGCACGGGGTGTATGTTGCTAAGATCAGACGGTAGTTGCAACTTATAAGCTACCGGTCCAATTTGGGCAAGGATCTCGAATGGTCCGATGTATCATGGTTTCAGTTTTCCCCATTTCCCAAAATGGATCATTCCTTTCCAGGGAGAGACTTTCAATAGCACTCGATCACCGACTTGGAATTCCAGAGGCTTTCGCTGTTTGTCAGCATAGCTCTTTTGTTGGTCTCATGATGCTTGAAGTCGAGCTTTGATTTGAATTATCTTTTCATTTATTTCTCGAATGATTTATAGCCCTGTGAGCATGTTGTCTGGTGATTGTCCTTTTGCTAGTTGGGTGTCACCCACCTCAGTCCAGCATAGAGGCGATCTGCATTTACGACCATATAAAGCCTTAAAAGGAGCAACCTTAATGATCTTATGAAAACTATTGTTGTATGAAAATTCAACCAAGGGAAAGTGGGTATCCCATGACTTGCCAAAATCAATCACACAGACTCGGAGCATGTCTTCGAGTGTTTGGATGGTTCATTCGCTTTGGTCATTGGTCTGAGGGTGGTAAGCAGTACTCATGTCTAGTTGTGTTCCCATTTCCTTCTTTAGTCACTGCCAAAAACATGAGGTAAATCTACTGTCTCGATCCAAGATAATAGATATTGGCACTCCATGAAGTCTTACGGTCTCTTTGATGTAGATTCGTGTCAACCTTTCTATCTTGTAAGATTCTTTTATTGGCAGGAAATGAGCGGATTTAGTTAACCTATCGCCGATTACCCAGATAACATCCAACCCGTCTTTCGTCTTAGGTAATTTGGTCACGAAGTCCATAGTAATCCTTTCCCATTCCCACTCAGGTATTATTGGCTGTTGTAATAGTCCTAAGGGCTTTTGGTATTCCACTTTCACCTTGGCGCAAGTGTGACACTTGCCCACATAAGTGCCGATCTCTACCTTCATATTTGGCCACCAACAATGCTGCTTTATGTCTAGGTACATTTTTTCCGAATCCGGATGGATGGAATATCGCGTCTTGTGGGCTTCGTTCATGATCACCTCTCTGAATCCCCCAATTTTTGGGACCCAAACTCTATTTATGAAGCAGTAAGTTCCGTCCTCCTTGGCTGCAAAATTCTTATCCATCCCACGCAGTGTTTCATTTGCGACATTCTCTGGATTTAATGCATTTGTTTGAGCTTCCTTGATCTGCGAGGTTAGGTGGGATTGGATAGTTATTGATAGGGTTTCCACCCGATGACCTGAGTATTCTTTTCTGCTCAGGGCATCGGCTACCACATTAGCCTTGCTGGGTGGTACTTGATTTCGGACTCGTAATCATTTAGTAGCTCAACCCATCTTTGTTGCCTCATGTTACTCCTTTTGGTTTAGAATGTGCTGGAGGCTTTTGTGATCGGTGAAGATGGTGCACTTTGTACCGTAGAGGTAGTGCCTCCAAATCTTTAGGGCGAAGACCATAGCTCCCAGATCGAGATCATGAGTGGTGTAATTTACTTCATGTGTCTTCAGTTGCCTGGATGCGTAAGCTATCACCTTTCCATGTTGCATGAGGACACAACCTAACCCTTGATTCGAAGCATCGCAGTAGACCACGAAATCTTCGGTTCCCTCCGGTAAGGATAGCACTAGTGCACTACAAAGGGCTTGCTTCAGGGTTTGGAAGGCAGCTCCTTGCTTTTTCGTCCAGTTGAAAGGCACACCCTTTTGTGTCAAGGCAGTAAGGGGTTTGGCTATCTTAGAAAAATTCTGGATAAACCTTCGGTAGTAGCCTGCGAGACCCAGGAATTGACGGATATATGTTGGTGTTTTTGGAATCGCCCAACCTTCAATGGCCTTGATCTTGGAAGGATCTACGTGAATCCATTCCTTGCTGACTACGTGACCCAAAAAGTTTACACTGCGGATCCAGAACTCACATTTAGATAGCTTCACATAAAGTCTTTCATCTCATAGGGTTTCTAAGATTTGACGGAGATGTTGACGATGCTCTTCTTTGCTTCGAGAGTAGATAAGAATGTCGTCAATGAAGACGATCACAAATTTATCATGGAATGGGCGGCAGACTCGATTCGTGAGGTCCATAAATGCAGTGGGGGCATTTGTTAGACCAAAGGGCATCATAAAAAATTCATAATGACCGTACCGAGTTTGAAAGGTAGTTTTGGGAATATCCTCTTTCCGGACTCGGAGTTTATGATACTCGGATCTCAGATCTATTTTTGAGAAATAACTAGCTCCTTGAAGCTGGTCAAATAGATCGTCAATCCGAGGAAGTGGGTATACGTTTTTGACAGTGACCTTGTTTAATTCCCTATAATCGATGCACATTCTGAAGGATCCGTCCTTTTTCTTTACAAACAAGATCGGAGCTCCCCAAGGTGAGAAGCTTGGTCGGATGAATCCCTTTCTCAGCAACTCACTTAGTTAGCTGGATAATTTCTGCATTTCGGCGGGAGCTAACCTGTAGGGTGATTTGGCAATTGATGTGGCTCCTGGTATTAAGTCAATTCAGAATTCGACCTGTCTTTCTGGGGGTATTCCCGGAAGATCTTCTGGAAATACATCCAGGAAGTCACATGCCACCGGAATATCTTGAATGTTCACTTTTTTTTTGGTCTTATCCACAACATGAGTGAGGAATGTGTACTCCTTATTGTGTAGGCACTTTTGTGCCTTGATGGATGAGATAAGGCGAAGATTGGTGTTAGGTTTATCACCATAGATTATTAGGGTTTCGTGATTGGGAAAATAAAGGCGAACGACCTTCTCGCGACACATAATATCAGCATGGTGGGGGCTTAACCAATCCATGCCGATTATCACATAAAAACTCCTAATGTTTACTAGCATCAAATCTATTTGAAAAGAGTGATTTTTTAGTGTTAATGTGCACCCTACGTAGACATCTTTGGTTGTTTCAGTTTTCCTATTAGCCATTTCCACCGTGAAGGCTTCGTTGAGCTTCTGGGGTTGTTGATTTAGTAAGTGTTTGACTTTATTACTTATGAAGCTTCGCTCCGCCCGACTATCGAATAAGATGCATGCTTATGTGTTGTTAAGTAGGAACGTACCAGTAACAACTGTTGGGTCCTGAACTGCTTCACCTTGACCTAGTGCTAATACCCTCCCTGATGTTCCTGCCCCCTGGTTGTTTGCTTTGGGGCAGTCGCGCTTGAAGTGACCGGTTCCTCCACACCCATAATAGGTGTAACTGGCCCCAACATTGTTGTTGTTGTTGTTGCGATTGTTTTTGTTCAACTGTTGGTTCTGTTATGGATGAGTTCTACAGTATCTTGCAGTGTGACCCTTTCGGTTGCAACTTGTGCAATACATCTCCATGCATTCTCCGTGATGGTGGAAATTGCATTTGCTGCACTTCGGTAGGGTACCTGAGTATTTTTTGGGAGCATTTGGTGCGGATGAGGCTGGAGCATGTGGTGTTGAGGTAGCCTGAGTAGCAGCATGGATAACCACAATTTGTTGTTTCTTTGATGATTCTGATTTTTGTCTCCCCTTTCGCTTGTTGTTTTTACCCTTCTTGTTATCACCTTCTTTCTTAACTTCCGCTTCCCCTTCTTTGGCACCCTTTCGTTTCCATGGTCGTATAGTTTCTTGGCTAGAATTTTTGCACTGTCATACGTGGTCGGGTTTGTTGCTATCACATTCCCTTGGATCGGAGCAATCAATCCTCGGATAAATCTCTCAATCTTCTTCCCTTCAGCTGTGATCATTCCTGGACACAAGAGAGACAGCTCACTAAACCTTAATATGTAAGCATCGATGTCAGAGTTTTGAACCGTGAGGTTCCACAACTCTTGCTCCACTTTCTGGATTTCTACCCTTGGACAGTATTTGGCCAACAACATTTCCTTAAGCTCCTCCCATGGCATAGCGTTCGCTAATGGGAGTGTCATGGCCTCTACGTGACCATTCCACCAAGAGAGAGCTTGATCGATGAATGTGCAGGCCGCAAACTTGAACTTGCACCCCTCCGGACATCCGCAGATCTCAAATACTGATTCTACTTTTTCTATCCATCTTTTCAGGGTTATTACGCCTCCCGTCCCATTAAAGGTTCGAGGCGTGGCGTTTGTGAAGTCCTTGTAGTTACAGATTCTTGTGGGTCCCTGATTCATTCCCTAATTTGTGCTTCCGGTTCCCTGCCCATTACCTTCACCATTGTTTCCATTGTGAATTTGTGCCAGTGCTGTAGTGACCACAGCTGACACTGCCGCTTGGAATACAGGTAAGTTTATTTCTGGTGGTATTGATGTCGTGTTGTTCTCGCGGTTTGGTCCTTGAGGCATCTTTCTGTCATGGAACAAAAAGATGTTGAGTATCCAATGTATTTTGTTTCAATATTTCTTGGTTATAGCACGGTGTCAGTGATTTGGTTGTGTATAAGTGAGTGGATGCATACAATCAACATGTAGTAAAACTAAGAGAACACATAAGAGATAACAACATCATGATAAAATATATAGCCGTTTTCATTAATGATAATCTTTTGAGTACATGAAAATTTGCCTATATAAGGCATACAATACATGTAGTGAAATAAAATTTGACAGAGTAACGACTCCATGAGTAGTGTAGTCACTTAGTCATGTAGTCGGAATACATAGGGTAGTACATAAAAAAACCATAACGATAGTACGTGAATGTGTACTAGCTGCGACGAGATGGGTCTGGTAGGGAAATCACATGCCGAAATGTTGTGCTACAAGATCAGACATCTCGGTCATCTCCCTAATGACCTCATCTCTCTCGTGCTCTGCCTGTAAAATTCGGGCCTCTACTGCTAATATTTTGTTTCCTAAGAGTGGCAACCTCCTCTTCCAAGGAGCGAGTCCTATCAATGGGGTCTCGCGGTGGTACGAGGTGGTCCTGTCTCTCCTCCGAGGTGGGGAGCTCATTGGGGACTTTATCAGTGTCCCCGTCCTCCTCCATGACCTCATTGGCTTCTCCAAACTCATAGTCCGTCTCCATATACTCCTCAGGCCCAATACCAGGGGCTGCCTCCTGACCCATCACAGGGTCTTCCTCGATCTCTCTGTGGGCCACTGGGGTCTGATAGAAAAGGACGCCCTGATGTACCTCGTCCGTGGCGACTGCGCGAGAAAATGGGAGTGAGAAGTGTGTAAAGGGAGTATGTGCAAGTAAGTTTTCCAAAACACTCCTATAGTATTTTAATTTTATTATTATTTTTTTTAAGTTTGGGTTCCTTAGAAGTTTTTGGATACGAGGTAAGCTTCTAGGTCCATTTCCCGCCATGATTACTCCCAAACACATGTTGATCATATTTTGAATAAATATAGTTGATCAGACTATATTTATCCCCAATATGACTACATAACTATCTGAGTTTAATCACGGTGTTCAATTTCCTCCAGAGACTTTTAGTGTTATAGTTTTTAATGCATACATAAGTATCATTTTATTCAGAGTGTTTTAGTCTCATTGTATTTATAATTGCATATAAAGTATGATTAGATATGCTAGTTCACTATAAACAATGCTCTGATACCAATCTGTTACACCCCCAAACCAGACGGTAGAAACGTCCGAGGGCTTGTGCGTGACTTCATCTTGTAATATCATCACAATGTATATAATTGAAACAAGACAACGCCACCATCATACATATCAAAATACAACCAACATTGCTTACATCAAGTATAGTATCATAAGTTACATCCCAAAACATTTAATGTATGATGATAACAAAATTCGACAAATTTCCACATGTTCTTGTAGACCTTTCCGCTTAACGATTCCCTGATAATACACGTTATTTGAAAACGTAAACATATATAATATTGGTGAGTTCATAAGCATGTTCGAATGAAAAGTTTTGTATTGATAATAAAACATCAGAAAATTCGATATTTTCTGAAAAATAGTTTGAACGTGATGTGTCAAAATCAAGTATTAATGCATGTGTGTTTTTTGTTTTTGAAATGTATAAAAAGATGTAATCCGAATAAAAATCCTGTATTTTCTGTTGTAAGTAAAATGTACTGTTTAACTGTGTATTTCCCCATAAAATCCTATATTTTCTGTTTATAAGAGTGTTGTGGTCTCAACCCTAAGCCTGAATATCTGTGTATGTGAATGTACGAGGCCCAACAAACATGTAGGAGAACCACTAAGGCCCAATAGTCATGTAATGTATAGTATAGGCCCAAAAAGCATGTAAATAGGCCACAAAGGCCCAAAAACATGTGTTGTACATTCCAGACCTAATAAGCATATAAATGGACCCTTAAGGCCCAATAAACATGTTAGGTAAGTATTAGGCCCAATAAGCATGTAAATGGACACTTAAAGCTCAATAGACATGTAATCAATGTATTTAGTCCATTTGTTATTACATTGTTTGTTTTTGTTCGATTGTTTTACCAAAATAACATAAATGCCTAATTTTTGTATTAGTGATATTTTTGGCCCATTAAGCCGAGAGTTTACCATTTAGGCACATTTTTATTAAGGTTGGCACTTTAGGTCCCTTAAGATCAAAAGTTTACATTTATGGGCTCATCTAAATAAAATGACATTTTTAGCCCATTTTGATTAAAATAACATTTTTGGCCTAATATCATGAAAATTGACATCTTCGGCCCAATTGTATATAAGTTGACATTTTTGGCCCAAGTAAATATAAATTGATGTTCTTATATTATCGAGATCTATGAAGTTCTTCACATAATCACAACATATAATTTAGAAAACACACATAAGCATGCACAAATACATAGATCTAGCACATAAGCAACTTGTATACTCCCCCAAAACATAGTAAAACCGAAAAAAGGGGTATGAACTCATATTAGGGTTTGGATTCGGTTTTTGATGAAGATATGAGAGGAGATGATGTTGTTTTCGGCCTTGAGTGCTTCTTTGGAAGGAGTTTCGAACTTAGATCGTCCTAGGAAGCTAGAACAGGAAATGAACCATGTAAGGGAGTGTTCTTAGCTAAAAAAAATTAAAATCAATGTATTATGTATGATGAACACTTACCAAGTGCATGATACTTATTGAAAAAAAGAACTCTTGGAATCACACCCAAGATCACAAAAATGGCAAAGCAAATGAGGGAGTTTCTCCTTGAGCTTAAGAGGATTTGTGAGAGAGTTTGAATCATTTTGAGGTGAGATGTGGAGAGGAGGGGGTATCGTCCGATAATAAGAGAAGAGAGAGAGAGAGAGAGAGAGAGAGAGAGAGAGAGAGAGATGTTGAGGTGATGTTGCATGGAAAACCACCATGCAAATATTATATGACACTTGCTAGATTAATCTCCTTTTACTTTTTTTTAATTGGGCCGAGAATGGGCTAAAGAAAATGGAGATGAAATGGTTTGGGCCCTTCATTAGTTTAGTTCTAATTTATGGAGCCCAAATAATATTTTTCGGCCCATTGGGCCCTTTTTATGGGTCTACGACCCAAAGGTGGTGAAGGAATGGAGTTTACGGACCATTAGGTCTAATGAATCATTTATGGCCCAACATGGCCCATTAGAGATAAAACGAACTATTCTAGGCCCACATGACCCAAAATGTTTTAGTTTCATGAATGTAAGTTCCATTAGAGCCAAAATAGGGTTCCTAGGCCCAAAGTAGTTAAATTGAAAGTTTATTGGTCCATTAGGCCCAATAAGAGGATCCTAGTCCATATTAACTTGAACCGGGATTTCTAGGGTTTTCAATTCATATGAGATGTATGGTACTAGGTTTTGAACTTAAATCAAGAGTTTGGATTCAAATGGATGGTTTTGATTAAGCATAGAGTATGATTTTCACTTAGAGTACATGCCTTGCAATAGATGATGTTTACATGAGAATATAAATTCCTAGTTAAAAATGCTAGTTGTGACATCAAATATACTCTAAGAGAAAGTTTGAACAACTATATCGGTGGAGATGGAAGAACACATTATATGTATCAAGGAGCCGAAAGATGTTGAGTGGGTGGACTATATTGATTTAGCTTAAAGGTGAAGGTTTGTTGGGGTATTGAACGATATAAAAATTCTAAATATTTTCATGGGATTTTGAACAAAATTGGCATCAAGTGGCTATTTGAGGTATTATTGAAGTCTGAAGAATGCGAGTAGGTCATCGAACACATGCATGTTAAGAATGAGTTTTCAAAGTACTATACAATTAACTTCTTCCCTTTTGAAAGGGTTTGGCCAAGTATTGATGTCAATTTATCAAATATTTTATCTCATGATCAAATTTCGAGCATTGAGATGACATCATTATCATTATACTTATAAAAGAAGCATTTTTCCTTTCACCACATTCATTTGAAACTCCCATGTATTTTTCCTTTCACCACATTCATTTGAAACTCCCGTAACTTTTCAATTTCTTTCTAATAATAATTATAATTTGGTTAATTATGTTAAACAAATATCAAACCTAAAGTGTAATTATATATAAACTAAATTTCAATATTAAAATAATATTTTTACTTCTACTTATAAAGTTATGTTTTTTTAACTTTTAACATATTGTACTTAATTTATTAGTTTTAATATATTGTTGGATGTAAACCATTATCATTTTAAAGATACAATTTTGGAATAATTTGTATAAAATACTTAAATTATTAACTTAAATATAAAATTACATGGTCAACTTAAATATAAATTTTAGTTTAACTTAAACAACTCAAAGTATATTTTGTAAATAGTTAAAAGTGATAAATTGTAGTGTTTTTCTAATAATGATTATAAGTTGGTTAATAAGGTTAAATAAATATCAAATCTAAAGTGTAATAATAAGTAAACTAAATTTCAATTTTAAAATAATATATTTAGTTCTACTTATAAAGTTATGTATTTAACTTTGCACATATTATACTTAATTTATTAGATTTAATATGTTGTCATATGTAAACCATTATTAGTTTAAAGCTACAACTTTTGAACAGTTTTGACAAAATACTTAAACTGTCAACTTAAATATAATGTTACAATGTCAACTTAAATATAAATTTCTGTCTCACTTAAAAAGCCAAAGAACATTTTGTAAATAGTTTAAAGTGATAAATGCAAAAAAAAAAAACTAAATTGTAATCTCAGTTAAACTAAAATATTTCCTAAAGATATTTTTATAATCGTTAAAAGTTTTTAAATAAGTAGCTTAAAATAACTTACAATAATAATAATTAAAAATAACTCTATATAAATGATTATATTGTTACCTTTAAAATCAAAATATAATGTTTGATGTTTTAAACAATTATAATGATACGAATTAAAATATCAAGGGACGTCAAATTTTAGACAATGTTTTGATGTTAAATGGGATTCTCCCTTGGCCCAAAAAAAATCGGAAACAACTTTTTGTTTTTAAATTTAATTTTGAGAAATCCTTCCTAGGACTTGCTTTGTAGGGAATTGGACGATGTCTTGAAAAAAATGTGTTTTGGTAAAAAGAAATGGCAAGGTTTGGTTTATGGGTTCTTAACATCTTTCCATGTATTCGATAATGGATCCCTAACTTTAGAATTCTAATTCAAACAAGGCTTAAGACAAGGAAATTTGTTATCATTGTTTCTTTTAATTCTTGTGATGGAAGGTTTACTCATTACGGTCAAAAAGCCTTCTAAAATAGGTCTTTTTCGAGGGAATTAAGTTGGCTTGGGCTGTATGGAAAATTTTCATTTATATTTATATGCAGATGATACCATATTTCTTAGTGAATGGTCCAAAACAAAAGCTACGAATATTGTTATATTACGTTTTTGTTTCTTCCTAACTTCCGTGTTAGAGATTAACCAACATAAAAGTAAGTTGATGGGAAATGAAGTTAATTCTGACGATGCCGAGCATTTAGTGGAGGCGATTGAGTGTTTAGAATTACAATTACCATTCAAATACATTGGTCTACCTCTTGTTTCAAATATTCTAGCATCTACAAATCGGAAACAAGTGGTTGATAACTTCAGGGTGCAACTTTGTAATTGGAAAGTCAAGATTCTTTCAATATGTGGCCACTAAATACCTATTAATGACACTTTGGAATCTCTCTCGAATATGATTTTTGTAGGAGCCGAGATGAGCGTGAAAAAACTCACTTGGATAAAATTGACGGCAAGAAAAAAAGGATGGTGGTTTTGGGGTGGAAAGTCTTTATATGTTAACAGATCGCTATTATTCAAACGGAAATGAAGTTTTTAAGCAACCCAAAAGCACTTTAAGGGGTTGTTTGTTTTTTTGTGTAGATATGCGCAACCACTTTTGTCTGCGCCGCACAAATATGTGTCCTCGCAGAGTGTTTGTTTTTAGGAAGTGCAAAGATCAAAAAACGTCTGCACGAGATTTTCCTAGTGCAGACATGGACCACTGTCTTCAAAGATCTTCACACCTCATTTTAACCTAAAAAAAACGTCGCATATCTTTTTTTCCTTTCTCCACCCCCTATCTTTTTTTGCTGAAAATGTTTTTGACATGATATTAAGCTTGAAAAATCAGTTTATTTTAGTACGAACAAACGTTTAAAAACAAACATACTTTTTACATACTGCAATCATTTGGTCCACTTCTTTTACTGCAGAGACTTGTAGATATGGTCTGCAGACTGCAGACATTTTGGCTTAAGAAAAACAAACAACACCTAGGTGTCGGTCGTAAAAGAGTAAATTACATGAATAGTCCCTATGGTTTGGGGTAATTTATACGTTTGGTCCCTAACTTATTTTTTTTTAACTCGGAAGGTCTCTACAGTTTGTTTTTGTTGCGTGCTTGGTCCCCGTCTTACCTAAAAAGACTATTTTGTCATTGATTTTTTAGTTTATTTAAATAAACACCCCCAACTCCACTTCCATCTTACCTTATCTTACCTTACATATCCCATTTTATTTAAATAAATTAAAATTTCAATAGCAAAATAGCCTTTTTAGGTAAGACAGGACCAAACACACAACAAAAATAAAACTGGGGTTGGGGTGTTTATTTTAAATAAATAAAGAATTTAATAGTAAAATAATCTTTTTAGGTAAGACAGTGATCAAGCGCGTAAGAGAAATATACAATATGGAAATTCCATTTAAAAAATAAGTTACGTATGAAACGTACAAATTACCTGAAACCGTAAGGGCTATTAATGTAATTTACTAGTCATAAATATCAATGGTAAATTCCTATTCGTCATCCAAGTTCACCTTGGATTGATATCTTATGTCGGCCAAGTAGTTGAACGAAAAGGTAATAATATTCATTCTTTTTTTCGTAGAAAGTGGGTGATGTTAGGCTTACATCGTTTTTGGATGACATGTGGTTAGACTATAGTCCATTTAGAATTTGTTTTATTAGAGCTTTTCAGTTTGATCTCAATAGTCAATGCTATGGTTTTTGATCGACTTTCAATTGACGAATGTTCTTCTTATCTTAGGCATCTACCATAGGCAACCCATGGCTAAAGTATCTTTATTTATTTTGAAATGTTACTTTATCTCCTCAACGAGATAGGTCTTATTGTTGATGTCACACCTACTAGATAAATAACCTTGTCACAGTTAAGGTTAATGCAATGAGTTAGCGTAATGTAAGAACATATGATATGAGCAACTTGAAGTGATATAATAACAAGAAACAATAATAAGAGGGGGTGGTGTTCATGGTGTTATGACACTCGTTAAGAGGAGAGAGATAGAGATAGATAATGTGTGCAGCCAATAGATGATCTTGTTTCATCTAGTCATAACCACAACAAGAAACAATACAACTAGATACAACAAGAGGAGGTGTTCATCTTGTTATCACTAGGTTATAAAGTGACACATCAACAATAATAGTATTTCTTGTTGTCCATATATCTAAGCTATTTATACCATTTTTTACTTTCTACTTATACCCCTGTTCATTATATTAATTTTTCTTTAATCAATTAAAATGATTAAGTAATAATTTATCTTTTTGACTATAATGATTAAGTAATTATTTGATATATAAATATATATTATTTGTATGCAAACTATTTAATATATTTAATAAAATATTTTTATAATTTAAATTTATAAAACAAAAAACTTGTGTGATATATTATTTTATGCATCTAATAGAATTATTTTATATAAAAGAACTGCATTAGCACACGACAATGTATATATGTATTACATATATTATTTGTATGAAAAATATTTAATCTATTTAATAAAATATTTTATATTTTAAATTTACAAAACAAAAAACGTTTGTTATATATTATTTATATGTATCTAATAAAATTATTTTATATAAAAAAATTATATTTAACACACGTCAATAATAAATTAATATTTCAACGAATAATAAAAAAGTTCAAATACATTCGCACTTAATCGATATGTATCCAAGGTGCTACAGAACTACGAGGCCTAAGTTGATTGTATAATTCAAAACGAGACCAATACATAGTTTCCCATGTATATGCTGACGGGCTTCTATGAGCATTCCAAGACATTGTAGTAGGAGGCATTGGATAATTTCCTTTGAAAAACACCGACATATAATAGATGTCATTTACAAATGCCAATGTAATGGCTCGGTGGGGTTGAAACTCTTCGGGACCTCTCTAAAGAGGGAAGCATGTCGTAGATTGTTCGTGACTTAAACAATGAACGATCACACCAAACTTGTTGAAAATCAGACAACCAGTCAAAGGCATATGCATCCAATATCGAGAAGGTGCAGGTGTTTCAAATCAACGCAATGAATCATATACCTCGTTAAACCCGTCAGTAAAAACTCTATGATATGCGTAATATTGACTCTCTAACTCTTCAAGCAATTGTTTTCGAATATAAAGCCACTAGTCTTCATTGTACCCTAGACAAACAGCTACCGCTCGAAACCCACAATTTCCATCACCTTCTACATCATGTATATCGTCAATATAATCATGAAATATATCTGGAATACTTCTGAGTTAGAATGGATCATGGCTTGGTGGTTCATCATTTAAGTCGGGTTCTTTATTTAAATCTAACCCAACAAACTCTGATGTGGTTGAGAAGTTGTATCCACTAGAAGCTTGGTTTGGAGGATTGACTTTCTTTTTCTGGTGTTTCTTCACACTTGGTCGTCCACGAGTATTTTTTTTAAACCGTAGGCTCTCCAATGTCAGTTTTTTGCAGATCATATATCTCTTGTAACTTTCTCATATAAGCTTGTTTCCCGGCTTTTGATTGATTCTTGAAGCTTTCTTTGATTTTTTCAACTATATCATCACACAAAATATTGTTGTCTACTACAGGTGTCGTATCTGAAATATCAAGCTTCCTCCAAAAAATATCTATTAAATCCAAGGGTATATCATCACCTGCATTGAAATATAAAATAATTATTTATATAACATTTTAAAAATTATCTGTATGTGGTAGTTGAACGTACGAACTTGAATTCGAGTAGACAGAAAATATGCAAGCACATGGTAATCCACAACTGTTACGAAGTTTGCAACCACAATTCGAGGAGTCTGAATTTAGATCATTCAACCTTTGAAAGTCTCTTAATATTATATCTAAAACTTCGTTTGAAACAAAACCACACAGTAATCGGAAGCACTTAGCACTTCAAAATGTTGTGATTGTAGCGATAACATCTGCTGTTTTCAAAACTTTCGTTGATCGAAGTTACCTGTGATTGCACAATTTCAGTAATATTTTGCATAAATATATCTAGATTACAATTTGGGGAGTCCATAAATTTCTTTAACTTGGAATGTGCACTGTCAACTCTATTGGATGTGCGGTTTCCAAAATTTAGATGTTGATCAACCCAAACCGACACAAACATTTCTTTGTACTTATTTAACCATGTATCCTCTACGTATCTCAAAGCACCTGCGAAATAAAATAAGTTAACAAATAAGTACATAAATAGTAATATGAAGGTTTTGATTTAAAACATAGTCAACAAACAAGCTTACATGGATAATCTATGAACATTGATTGACGTCGTTCATAGTTTTCCGTGTACGTCATCCATGTTGGAGACTAAACTAATAACATCCATTGTATTCTAAAGGACTCCCGATCATTTTTCAGCTTGATAATGTTGTTGTAATGTTTCAAAATGTTTTACTCAATATGCCATCTACACAGTAATCGGGCAGCATCCGGAAAAACTGTTTCACATGCATTGATGCGTGCCAACTCTCTGTCTGTGATTATTACACGTGGGAGCATGCAGTTCTTAAACTGATGGACTTTTAATATAAATATATAGGATATAAAAATCCTTACTTTCATTAAACCTTAGAAACAAAAAATAGCCGTCAAGCGTAAGAGTGATGCCAGATGCGATTTCCAGCGACCAGGTGATTTTCGGTGGCTGTTTCAAGTGGTTTCTTCTCCGAATTTTTCAGGTCCGCTGACAATGTTCATAGCTATTGGTCCGACGTTTCAACATCGATCTTTCTCACAATGGTCTTTATTACAATCTCTTCTCCGACGAACTAGGTGTTCCGATGGTCTTTCTCACGTTTTCTCTTTCTCTCTTTCTATCTTTCCGGCGATGATTGACAACAGTGGTTAACGATGATTGACAATGGTAAAAGGTGTTTTATGATGGTAAATGGTGATTCCGATGGTCTTTCTTATGATCTCTCTTTCTCTTGTTTTGTCACCGACTTGGTTTGGCTACCACCGGTTAGTTGGCAGTTCGTTGGTTAAATCTGGTTTCGATGTTGAACAGTTCTTTATGATTATTGTTCATATGTTGCTTGAATGTTTTTTTTTATGTTTATATAAATTGTCTGTTCTTTATTGGTTGTTTAAATGAATTAATGGTGATCATAGTTCAATGTAACTATATTTTGTAAATTGTCCATAATTTGATTATTTAGTGTTTTTAGAAATAAAACACGGCCTTCAAAACATAAATACTATCAATATACAGGAAAAAGCTGAATTCTCTTTAAAAATATGAATTTACTGTCTTCTATGCAAACAATTGTTGTTCATTAGATAAAAAATCTGTAAAAAGAAAAAAGTTGTAAAACAAAAAGTTAGATAAAAGTCAATTTACCAAAAATTAATTATTAAAGGGTAGGACAAAAAAATAAGGAGTATTAATAGTAACACCGGTAATGTAATAGAACAAAAATCCCATAAAATTAAAATGTAACCTTGAGAAATGAGAGATTGACCCCGGTAATGTAATAGAATAAAAATCCCATAAAATTAAAATGTAACCTTGAGAAATGAGAGATTGACTTGGATACTACTTTGTGCAACACTTGTCATTCGGTCGTTGAGAGATTCGACCATACGTTTTTTACTTGTTCGCTTGCAGTTGATATATGGTCACAAATAGCTTGTTGGTGAGATTTTTTTTCATGCCTAGACTTGACAACTTCAATGATTTTCAATCTTGGGAGAATTGATTTAGACTTACTTCTTTGCAAGCAGAAGAAAAAAAAAATTATTTTAATGTTGTTTATCTCACGGAGTTTTAAGCGATTTGGAAGTTTCATAATGACATCATTTTTTGGAATAAATAAAACAGAAAGACTATTATCTTCGATTTTATGGTTACACACTAGATTTTTTGGTTTTATAATTGGAGGGATAAGTAAGGGTTAACTTAATAAACTTTTTAAAAACTCAATTAAAGCTATAAAATCTATGTAATTTTGATTAATTGGATAAACTCTTTAACAACTCAATTAATGCTATAAACTCTATGTAATTTAATTGAATATACTTTTGAAAAACTTAATTAATGCTATAAACTTTGTGTAATTCTTCCTTTTTCGACTTAGGTTTATTAATATAACCAAGTGAATGACGTGCGATGTGCAGGTTAAAAAAAATGTTGTCAAAATATTAAATAAATATATATTGTTTAACATGATTATGTTATTGACATTAACATTGAAAAGATAATTCTTATGTTAAATTTATATATAATCTCAACTATTTTGAACAATATTACTCAATATCTGCTAACTACATATAAATAAAACTGAATATTATTTTTAGCTTTGGTGTTATTTTTTAATAATTGTTATGATCCATTAATTTTAAATTTTACTTGTGTGATTATCTTTTAATTTCAATGATAGATGTATATATACAAAAATATATATTATTTTTTTAACTATTATTGTTAATTAATTTATAAAATCATTTCCAAAAGAATTCCTTTACAATAAGAAAATAGTGTTTGGATATTAATTTAGTTATTGTGAAGTTTCACATATATGAATTATATATATATATATATATATATATATATATATATATATATATATATATATATATATATATATATATATATATATATTGAATGATCTTATAAATAATATTTATATAGATCGATCATTTAAGAAAAGGATTCAATCTACTATTATTATTACTATTATTATTATTATATTTTGAGGAAATTACTAATCTAGCCTAATTAAGTAATTATTTAACCATTTTTAGTCAAAAATTAGCTTTTTTCAAAAATAGCCTACAAAACCGTAGGTAATTAGAGTAGGCTCTTGTTTCGCCAAATAGTCTACTATTTCGGGTTAAGTATAAAAAAAATCATTTTGAACATCTAAAACCGTAGGTTATTTAAAACCTACAACTTTCTCTCGACAAACTATGGTTTTCCAAACCGTAGCCTACGGTTCCAGGTTAAAGTCTACAATTTTAATTTTCTTTTTTTAAAATAAATATAAACTGAGAGTAGCTTTTTTGAAAATTATTTTGATAAAAAAAATATTGTTTGTAAAATGTAGAATATTTTTTTATTGGTTATAAACTTTTTTTTTTTGAAAAAAACGAAAAAAAAAAACCGTAGGTTTAAGGGAGCCTACGATGTACAACCTTTTAATGCACAAACTGTGCATTATTTGATTGTACACAATGAGTTTTCTAAAAAACCTACGATTTCGTTAATTTTTTTAAAGTTTTTTTGTAAAAAGATCATAGAATCATAACATAGATATAATTGGTTACAGGTTACAACATTTAAAAAAAAACGAAAAAAAATAAAATCTATAGGTTCTACAGTGTACAAGTCAACACTGCACAACCTATGCATTGTAGACTTGTATACTGTAGGTTTCGTATGAAGCCTACGATTTTAATAATTTTTTTTTTCGTTTTTTTTTAAAAGTTATCCTCAAGTACAAAAACTACTCCTAATCAAGTATACAATAAAATTTTGATAAAAAGAGACGTACCTCGTTGTTTTTCGGGTGCTTCATTGAGAGAAAGTAGTAGGCAAACCAAGAAAAAAATACTAAAAAATAACTTAATCTGAAAAATTATAAATTATATACTATGTGACAATGGACCACGAAAGAGTAGACAGGCCGGGAAACAGTAGTCCGTTGCCCTAAAATAATAGATTACCCCTTTTGATCGTAGTCAGCTCTCGTTGACCGTAGTCAACTCTAGCTATCTACTCTTTCGGGCTATTTTTGGCTAAAGTCTTTTTTTTGTTTTTGCTAATTTTGAATAGGTAAGTAGGAAAAATCACTACGTTGATAATTCTCCCTTATAATTTACACATAACGACAAAAAGTTATTGTAATTTAACGTCGAGTTTGGGCCACTTTTGGGCAATATATGTTTGGACCCAATTGTTGGGCAATATACATTAGACCTGGATGGCTTGTTAAGAAAAAGGAGAACGGAGCAACGGAAGCAAGTTTGGAAGAAATAGATATTTGAGAGGTTAACTATTAAATTGCCTGCAATCAATGTTTTAAATTATATCGAATTTCAATATTTTAAATTGGTATATATATATATATATATATAATATTAGTTTATAATCCGTGGGAACCACGGGTATACAATTAATTAAAATTTTAAAATAAAAATTAAAAATTATTAATCAATTATTTTAAATAAATTATTAATTAAGAGATCATTTTAGTTATATAAATTTTAATCATTGATTTAATTAAATAAATATGTGAAAGTTATATCACTTTATAATTTGTATTAAGTTTATTTTAATTTTTATTCTAATGTTATTAATTTAATGTAATTAGAATGAGAAATTTAAAATTTGAAATTTAAAATATATTATGGTGATACATGACGAAAAGAGAATAAAATATGTATTAATTAGGAGGTCTAATAAGATAACACGTGTCAGAAGGTGAATAAAACTATTCTTTTATTAGATAGGGAGATTAGGTATACACGGTGGACAATAAAAAAATATTGTATATAACAATAAAGAAAAATAATTTTAGAACTATAAACAAAATTTTTTATAAAATAATAGATGTATATTAATAAGTTTATGATGATTATGTAAAAATAAAATATAAAATGGTTATTTTTTAATAATGTTATTTAACTAAAATTTGATTTTCTTTGTACCGCTACGTGTTGGGAGCCGTTAAGAAACCAAACCAAGTTTCTACAATGAGGGTATTTCTCTACAAGGTTTCACGATGAAAATGATTTTTTATTTGACTTATATTTATGTTGATCGTAGAGATTGATAAAGATTTTTTATAAAAATCGATGCTTCTATGGTTACATCTCTTTGATTTTTTTTTTTCATGGGGTGGTTTGTCATAAATATTAGAGTTTAATAATAATAATAATAATAATAATAATAATATTTAGGACAAGGCAAAATGGTGATTTGATATTGGGAAATCTATTAGAAAACGTCTTTCTATTACAAAATGTACACTTTAAAAATAGTCCTATACAAACACGAAGCCCGTTTTTATAGGTTTACTTTAAGAGAAAATTAAATATTTTCTTAATTTTTGTTTTTACCAGCTATTTATTTTAGATGATGACAAATGTCATTAAATTTAATTTAGATTTGATTGGGACGTTGTACGAAGAAAAGTAAGAACAAAAGATAAAAGGATATTTAATTTGTCTTACTTTAATATACCAATAATTTTTTTGGAATTTATTTGAATTAATTTTACATGTATAAAATAATTTTAATTTTTTTGATTAATAGTATATTTAATAAAAGAAATCTTGAGTGTGTATCCGAATTACTACGAATACTATCAGAGAGCTAAATTAATTTATTTTATTCATGTATTTTTCTCTAGTATCAATTTGAAAACCAATATGCCAAAACTACACAATGAATTTCTTATATTACATTTCCCATTAAGTGATGGCCACTGAATTTTAAATAAAAATTCATATTGATATTTTATATTGGTGGTACGAAAGCAATATGTTACGATAAAAATATTCATTAACAATGTATTTGATTATCCAAGGTAATAATTTCAATTAAGCAATTAATAAATATGAAGATTAATATTTGTTGTGATCGAATACAATAAAATAGATTGTCTTGTCTTATCTCATATGCTTTCATTTTATTTCTTTCGTATTCGGTGTCAACTTTTAAATTAAATTTGATGCATCTAAATGGACATTAATATACATCTATGAGTCCCTTGCCTACATGTCTACCATATAATATAATATCTAAGCTTAGAATTCAATTGTTTGGCACATAAAAAATAGCATGACACTTGGAAGATTTCCATCACAACAAACCCAAATGGTGGGATTGTGACCATTAATATTAACTCAAGTTCTGCACTCAAAGTTGACTTAACTGTCTCCTGCAGGTTAACATAACCAATGTTAGGAGAAGGTACGGGACCAAAATCAAATTGTCCCAAATCTAAAATGAATTGGAGCTAACACAATCCATCTGCAAGAGCAGAGCTTTCTTTCCGGTAGTTAACATGTAAATCATAAGCCTTCCCGTCCTCTCCCTAATTTTGATGCCACCATCCACTTGTTGAGAAATACTTTATATCTTCATCAATTCCTGTAATTTAAACTTCATTATATTAAATCTAATCAATAGCTTTATGAAAAAAGATAGGGTAAGATTGAGAAAAACGACATACAGTTACTCAGATAGTTTTGAGCAATTGTTATTTAACATGTATAAGACCGATTATTACTTTCAACATTCAAAGTATTTATTATATCTATATCTATATCTACTAATAAAAAATAGTTTTCTAGGATACGTGTCATTATTATAGGGAGTCTCAATGTGCCATTGTTATCGAGCTTTACTTTTCCTGTCTATTTTAATTCCATGAAATTCGGTGTCTCATCTCCAATTGTATCTTATTATATTTTGATGACGATGATTTGAATTCGAATTCTTTTTGGCAGTTAATAATTGGGTTTTTGGCACTGTAGCACAACAAACTTTGACAAATTTACACATTTAGTCACTCAAGTATTTTTGCTCTCAATTAGTCCTTAACATTAGGGAATACATGTTAATTAAGGGTTTGGGGGAAATTGTATCCGGTTTATGAGTGACATGCTGACGTGGCTTGACATACGTGAGTTTGCTTAATGTTTTGAGCAAAACCTATATGGGGTTATTGGTATTGTAGCACAATAAAGTTTGGCGAATTTACATATTTAGTTAGGCCTGTCGAAAAAAACCGAAACCCGTTCTACCCACCCGACCCGTTTCGAATTCGGGTAGAATGGGTCGGGTAGAATGGGTAACGGGTATGAACATCCGGATAATAGGTTAACCCGATAATAATATAGGTCAGGTTTTAGGTATGAATATTTATTTTCGGGTATACCCGAATACCCGACTTCGTTTTTTAAATAATACCAAATATACAGTGCAGTCACGTACGCACAATTCAAATAAAACAAAACCCTTCGTTTCCTTCTTATGAGCGACGGCTCGACAGTTGACGCAAACTTGCAAAGGGAATACGACGTTGAAGCTGAAGTGCCGAACCGTCATCACAATTCTCAATTTCTCACTATCGCACGGAATGAAATTAAAAAAGTACATAACATATTATAATGATTTGTATTTGTAACGCCCCGTTCCTAAGAGTACTTAATTGTGAGTCCCCGGGATTTAAGAGGAAGGGTATTTTGGTCATCTTGTGGGAAAAGTGGAAAAAGAGGGCCAAATATGAAATTTGGGGACACGCCGACTACGCCCAACGTAATTGAGTAAGTGACGCGGGTGCAAGGTTGAGTACGCCCAGCGTACTAGAGGTACGCCCAACGTATTCTCAGGGTTCTAAAACCCTAAAATTAGGGTCAGCCACTATATAAGGAACATGTTGGTTCATATCCTAGCCTCCATAAGCTCTCCCTTAACCTCAGAAACCCTAGATAGCCGTTCCACCTCCATTGTTGGGTGTATTTGGACTTGGAAAGATTATTTTGGCAAAGGATAGGCTAGAAGAAGAAAGAGGAAGTTGTCAAAGAAGGAGTTGAGTGGCTGGAGCTTATAGATCTGGAAAGATATCATCCTTTGGAGCCTATTTGAGGTATAAAGCTTCTTGCTTGTCATGTATATTGCATAGATCTAAGTGTTGTGAAGTTTTGACATCATTCTAGTCCCAAAAGTCCTCATCTTAATGCATGTTTTGAGTTGGTCAAGATTATCTGTCCTTTCAGACCTTTGGAGAGGTCTTGAGTGAGAAAAATGAGGTCCGAAGGGCTGTGGTTGCTCCATGTGTGAGATAAGTAGGTCTTAACGGATTAAGACCTTGGATTAAGAGCTTTATGGACGTCCCAAGTGATAAAGTTTGAGACTTTATGAATCTTAGGCATATTTGGCCTAAGGATCTGAAGTTTGGGCTTAAGAGCTTAAGCCATTAAGAAGTTATGTGGACTTATTGAGCAGCGAAGTTACGCCCCGCGTAGCGGGTCAGTGCCCCGATCCCTAGTTGCGAATCAGCGTGTACGCCCAGCGTACTCCCTCTGTTGGGTTTTTCATTTTGGGCCTTAGGGATTCGGCCGTTATTGGGCTGCTGGATTTTGGGCCGTGACTGGACATTATGGATAGAGTATTGTGGACCCATTAGTTGTTATGGACCATGGGTCTAGGCCCATTTGGTGAGGTGGGCCCAATTTAGTAAATTGGCCCAATAGTGGGCTTGGCTTCGGACTTTTGGTCTTTGGGCCATTAGTGGGCTTGAGAGCTTATCCAGTGTTGGGCCGGAATGAGTTAAGGGTAAATTGGTCAATTTATCCTTGGAAGGGTATTGTGCTTAGCCTAATGATTATTTGTGCTATGTTGGCTAGTTCGGGATTTTCGGTGGAGTCGGTGATTCGAGGATCTGCTTCTTCAGTTCAGAGTTTCGACAGTGGCAAGGTGAGTTATCCTCACTATATCAACAGGGTCTAAGGCACCAAGGCCGGCCCTTTATCGGATTGAGATCCAGGTATTTGTTGTTATGTTATTGCTTTGATATGGTTGCATCCTGGTAGCTAGGATGGTATATGTTAGAGACCTGGTTGAGGTCGGTATCTTGTTATATAGGATGATGCTATGCTAGTGACCGGTTAGGTCGGTATCCTGGTTAGGATGACGATATGTTATATGATCTGCTAGATCGGCTTGTTGACTGTGAATTGTTATATGATTGTATGTTTATGTGCACATGGTTGTTGGACTGGGGTTGGGTTGAGGCGGGTCCTGCTTTGTGCTGTAGGCCAAGATACCCAGGGCGGACCGGTTGTCCCGAAGGCCCAGCGAGCGGTTCGGATATGCTGTAGACCCCAAGAGGGCGGACCAGACGTGCCGAGGCTCGGAGAGTGGACCAGGCCGACTGAAGTCCCGGTGCGGGCAGACCAGTCATACTGTAGACTCAGAGAGTGGACTAGGTTGATTGAATGCCCGGAGCGGGCGGACCAATCACACTATAGACTCGATGTATATGGCTAGACTCGGAGGGTGGACCAGGTGGATTGAAGGCCCGGAGCAGGCGGACCAATCACATTGTAGACTCGATGTATATGGCTAGACTCGGAGGGTGCACCAGGTGGACTGTTGGCCGGCGCGGCGGACCAGTCACACAGTAGACCCGAAGTGCATGGCTGTTTTGTGATCGGATATGATATGACATGTTATGTGTGTATGGTATATGTGTTTGGTATTTTGGGGGTATCTCACTAAGCTTTCGGGCTTACGGTTGTGGTTTAATGTTTTTCAGGTTCTTCAGGAGACCGTGGGAAGACGAAGGCGTGATCGTACCGCTCCTCATGTTTATGTTGCGATGTGATTCTGGGAATACTCTAAATTAATTGTATTGAAAACCTTTTTGTAATAATTTAATGAAATCGGGTTGTTTTTGAAAAAGTTTAAATTGGTTGGAATTTTTCGGTCGTTACAAGTTGGTATCAGAGCCTTGGTTTGAGTGAATTGGAGAACACTCGTGTGACTCCAATCTCAAATCGAGGAGGGTTTTCAAAAGAGAATTTAAAATGGTTTTCAAAATGGGTAAAGGAGGACGCGGAGGTACGATCAACCGGAGCCAGTAACCCCAAAATACCATACATGATATTTGTTTTTGAGCTTTGATAGAACAGCATGCTAGTGCTAGGCTAGAGATCTTCAGGATTTCATGATAATGTTGCCTGATTTATGATGCCTGTTAACCTAGGGTTTCCTTGTGGGAGATTTCCAGTGTTCCTCTAGTAGTGAGGGTTGAGCGTTTGTTATGTATGTTTTCACTAGGGTGTTGTGGTAGTACTTCATACAAATATGGGTAGGTGTGGAAGGTAGTATGGGCCCGTACTACTGAAAGCACAGGACCCATACGCATATCAGGGAAACCATGACCTCTAGGGTTGGATTGAGAGTTGGTTCCCGGGATAGTGGGAAGTGTCTGAGATCTTGTGGTGTTTTTCAGTATGGAGATTCTGAGGCATGCTGAGAGTGGATCCGGGTCAGGATCAGGAGTAGGAGAGGGAGTTCTGGGCGGGTCTGTACCGCCCGAGATTGTGGGTCAGATGAGCACAGGCGAGTTGGATTCTAGGACTCGTGAGATCCTACATGTTGAGGTTGCTGCGTTGTTCCGGGCCGAGCTGCCAGAACTGTTTGGGTCGATCAAGACCGCCATGGTTGAGTATTTTGATGAGCGCTATGCAGCTCTCGCAGAGACGGTTGCCGCGGCGGCTACATCGGCTGTAGCAGCGGTAGGGGGAGGAGCTGGCCGGGGTTTTCAGTATCGGGACTTCGATAATACGAAGCCTCCTACCTTTGATGGAGTTCAGGACCCGATCGTTGCTATGAGATGGTTGTCAGACGTGGAGGGGTGTTTCTTCACATGTTCGTGCCCTGCTGATCAGAGGGTGAGGTGTGCTCTGAACCTGTTAAGGCTCAGGGCGAAGGATTGGTGGAGATTGACCACGGGGTCATATTCGGATGCGTAGAGGGCTGCGGTTTCATGGGATCAGTTCAGAGAAATGTTCAGCACTCGTTATGTTCCGCGGGTTGAGAGGGAGAGATTGGCTCAGGAGTTCCTTGAGCTAATGCAGGGTTCGGAGTCGGTGACGGAGATCACCAGGATGTTCACTGAGAAGGCGATGTTTTGCTTTGAGTTCGCTTCGGAGCAGGCTCAGATGTCCCGATATCTGAGTATGCTCAAGAGAGATATCAAACAGTTTGTGTCTACGCAAAGGTGCGAGACTTTGTTGGAGTAGCAGGAGGCCGCGTGAGTTGGAGATTGAGTTGCAGTTGCGTCAGCTGAGGCAGGCTCCGGTGCAGTCGCAACCGGCGCCGAAACGGTCCAAGACCGTTGATTCTAGGGTGGGAGATCAGAGCAGCCACGCTTGTGGGAAGTGTGGGAAGGGTCACACCGGAGTTTGTAGGTCTGGTGGTGCATGCCACAAGTGCGGAAAGGAGGGGCACTATGCGAGGGATTGTCGGCAGTCAGTGCCTGTTCGGGATTTGAGGATTTGTTATCATTGTCATCAGGTTGGACATTTGAGGGTCAACTGTCCACAGGTTGTTGTAGGACCCGTGCAGGCTCCAGCACCGGCCACTTTGAGGATCATGGGTGGAGGTCAGGGTGGAGCGGAGCCCCCAAGGGCTCAGGGTCGTTCTTTTCAGCTTACAACAGAGGAGGTCAGAGCAGTGTCGGATGCAGCTGCGGGTATGTTTCTTTCTTGATGTCTTGTTATCTTGTGATTATTGTGGAGTATTGTTTATCTACTAGTCTCATTGTGTGGTTTCTGGTGTGGTATTCATTTTTCTTTGAGGGTTATGGTATGGTTATGGATTAGTGTTGGGAATTTCGTTGGTTATCATTCATGAGGGTTATTAGTGGAAATCTGACGTTGGTCTGAATGTCGGGTAGCATCTGCAGTCTGAGGAGGGGTTAGCTGAAGATCGAATTTCTTTCGAGCTCGGGATGATCAGTGTTGATATGTGATTTTGTGAAGGTTGCTCGTGCTTACGGGACACAGTTCGCGTGTAAGTGTTTGTGTTGTGTAAGGTTATTGAGGGAGGTCGATGATGGCGACCGGTGGTTGTTAGTCAGTGCTATAAGTGGGGGAGAATTGAAAAATTCTCCGGAAGATCGATGAGCATTGGAGGTTGTTTAGCTGCTTGGGATTGAGCAATGTTTCTATCAGCCAAGAGCATAGGCTGGTACGAGTAAGTGGCAGGCTTGCGGGGCGGGATACAGACCAAGGATATTTGATTGTAGAGGGCCTGGGATCAGGCCGAGATTGAGTATGTATGATGGAGATAGAGTTTGGAACCCCTAGAGGGCTAGAACAGTATGCATGGGAGGATTTACCGTAGAGATAACTTAGAATGATGGATGCTAGTTGAGCGGTCCGGATAGACTGAAGGCCGGTAGGCGTACCAGTCAGGTCGAAGGCTCGGAGGACGGTCCAGCCAGACTGAAGGCCCTGGAGGGCTATCCAGATCTGCTGAGGGTTCTGAGAGTGGTCCAGATTGGCTGAAGGCCTGGTAAGGCGGTCCAGTCATGCTGAAGACTCTGCATGTGTTGATGGATTTGTTTGGGGATATGGATTGAGTATGTCGCGATGTGTTAGCATTAGAAGGTCTGGCCCCGGGTATTGATCTCGATTAGTGGATATAGTGCATGGACTCGAGAGTCCTTGCGAGCAGATTCAGAGCATGTGTGTTGCATGGATGGCGGTTATGCTATAAGGGAGTGGTGTAGCGTTGGGGCGAGCACCGTGGCACTTATCGTAGTGACAAGGCGGCCAAGTGGATTTCCTTGTTAAGGAGAGAGAGAGGAATGTAGCTCCGAGAGGGAGTGTAAATTCACGAAAGTGAAAGCGGCAGTGCAGAGTTATGATTGGAGTGATCCAATTAGGGTCTTTGAGCAGCATGATTGCGGCAGAGGTATGGAATCACATCCAGATGGGATGTCTGCTGAGGTTGCGGAAGGATTCCGCGAGGGTAGAGCCAAGAGGCTCGGAAAGGATGCAGGGATGGAGTCTTGGATTCCCATATTGACTTTGATCAAGGAATTGTGTATGTAGTGGTGATTCATCCTGGGGGATGTTTGGAGGTGTCACCAGTGTGGTGGGTTTTCCCATCCCGAGGGTGATAGAGCTAGTTTAGCATGTGCATGCGATTGTAAGAGGAGAACTCGTGGGAGTGCTCTGAGGCTGAAGAATGCGTCATTCTATCAGCATGGAATGGATAGAGTTGGACTCGGATCAGGAACCCGGTGGTTCAGGGTTATATTTAACTCGTAAGAGTCAAGTGATTGTTGTGATCAGGATCGAGAAAAGTGCCATGGAGTGGTACTCGGTTGATAAGTGTAGAATCTGATAAGTGTGATTATCAAAGGGTGAAGCCGGTGGCCGAATTGAGGCGGTGGTCAGAACACCGAAAGAAAAGGGAAGGTTGAGTTTCAGATTTCAAAGGTTGTGTCTTAAGGAACCTGGATTGGTTAATGCCAGGTGGTGCGTTGCGGGAGAAGTTCTTGAGTAGAGTTGCCGCAGGCTTCGAGGGCGAAGCCTAATTTAAGTGGGGGAGAATTGTAACGCCCCGTTCCTAAGAGTACTTAATTGTGAGTCCTCGGGATTTAAGAGGAAGGGTATTTTGGTCATCTTGTGGGAAAAGTGGAAAAAGAGGGCCAAATATGAAATTTGGGGACACGCCGACTACGCCCAGCGTAATCGAGTAAGTGACGCGGGTGCAAGGTTGAGTACGCCCAGCGTACTCTCAGAGTTCTAAAACCCTAAAATTAGGGTCAGCCACTATATAAGGAACATGTTGGTTCATACCCTAGCCTCCATAACCTCAGAAACCCTAGATAGCCATTCCACCTCCATTGTTGGGTGTGTTTGGCCTTGGAAAGCTTATTTTGGCAAAGGAGAGGCTAGAAGAAGAAAGAGGAAGTTGTCAAAGAAGGATTTGAGTGGCTGGAGCTTATAGATCTGGAAAGATATCATCCTTTGGAGCCTATTTGAGGTATAAAGCTTCTTGCTTGTCATGTATATGATGGGTTTTGGTCCTAAGAACATCCTATGTGCTCATACAAACCCTAATGCTTGGATCTAGGTTTCTCTATTGTACATGCAAGTTATCCAAGACTATAAACCCTAATTCTAGCATACAAGTAATCATATTAACATAAGAATAGGTTTAAGATGTTACCTTGATTGTTATGTATCAATAACAATCCCAAATCTCCTTGTATTGACTTTAGAAAGCTTAGAGTCACAATTGTCACTCCTCTAATGGTTCACAAACACCATAAGCAAGAGGATGAAGAGGAGAGAGGATGGAGGCTGCCCATAAACGTCTACAAACCCTAGAGGAGTTTTAGCCACGTTTTTGGTCATAAGGGATCTCTTTATATAGGAGGCAATTAGGGTTATCTAACAAGGAAACCCTAATTTGGATGCTTAAGCCCTAAGCAACCCATGGAGCCCTTTCCTTAAGGCCTTGGACGATTTCATATGGGCTTCCCCCATAGAATTCGTCCACCTTATAATAAAAGGCAATCCATGGCCCAAATTGCAATTATCTTATAATTACAATTCCAGTCCCTTAAGTTTAATTAATCTCTTTTAGTCACAATACTAATTACTAATTAATTATTGACTAATATTAATTAAACAATATGATTTCTCCTTTAATATATTATTCTCATAATATATTAATAAATCATATTTAATCCTTTCTCTCCATAATTCATCCTATCAAGTTGCTTTGGTGAAGGCAACCCAAAAGGACCATGCACCATCGGGTCAAGTACATACCAAAATAGTTATGGACTTAGACACCAATCCAACAGTATATTGCATAGATCTAAGTGTTGTGAAGTTTTGACATCATTCTAGTCCCAAAAGTCCTCATCTTGATGCATGTTTTGAGTTGGTCGAGATTATCTGTCCTTTCAGACCTTTGGAGAGGTCTTGAGTGAGAAAAATGAGGTCCGAAGGGCTGTGGTTGCTCCATGTGTGAGATAAGTAGGTCTTAATGGATTAAGACCTTGGATTAAGAGCTTTATGGACATCCCAAGTGATAAAGTTTGAGACTTTATGAATCTTAGGCATATTTGGCCTAAGGATCTGAAGTTTGGGCTTAAGAGCTTAAGCCAGTAAGAAGTTATGTGGACTTATTGAGCAGCGAAGTTACGCCCCGCGTAGCGGGTCAGTGCCCCGATCCCCAGTTGCGAATCAGCGTGTACGCCCCGCGTACCAAGGAGGGTATGCCCAACGTACTCCCTCTGTTGGGTTTTTCATTTTGGGCCTTAGGGATTCGGCCGTTATTGGGCTGCTGGATTTTGGGCCGTGACTGGACATTATGGATAGAGTATTGTGGACCCATTAGTTGTTATGGACCATGGGTCTAGGCCCATTTGGTGAGGTGGGCCCAATTTAGTAAATTGGCCCAATAGTGGGCTTTGCTTCGGACTTTTGGTCTTTGGGCCATTAGTGGGCTTGAGAGCTTATCCAGTGTTGGGCCGGAATGAGTTAAGGGTAAATTGGTCAATTTATCCTTGGAAGGGTATTGTGCTTAGCCTAATGATTATTTGTGCTATGTTGGCTAGTTCGAGATTTTCGGTGGAGTCGGTGATTCGAGGATCTGCTTCTTCAGTTCAGAGTTTCGGCAGTGGCAAGGTGAGTTATCCTCACTATATCAACAGGGTCTAAGGCACCAAGGCTGGCCCTTTATCGGATTGAGATCCGGGTATTTGTTGTTATGTTATTGCTTTGATATGGTTGCATCCTGGTAGCTAGGATGGTATATGTTAGAGACCTGGTTGAGGTCGGTATCCTGTTATATAGGATGATGCTATGCTAGTGACCGGTTAGGTCGGTATCCTGGTTAGGATGACGATATGTTATATGATCTGCTAGATCGGCTTGTTGACTGTGAATTGTTATATGATTGTATGTTTATGTGCACATGGTTGTTGGACTGGGGTTGGGTTGAGGCGGGTCCTGCTTTGTGCTGTAGGCCAAGATACCCAGGGCGGACCGGTTGTCCCGAAGGCCCAGCGAGCGGTCCGGATATGCTGTAGACCCCAAGAGGGCGGACCAGACGTGCCAAGGCTCGGAGAGTGGACCAGGCCGACTGAAGGCCCGGTGCGGGTGGACCAGTCATACTGTAGACTCAGAGA
This sequence comes from Lactuca sativa, assembly GCF_002870075.4. Taxonomy (NCBI): domain Eukaryota; kingdom Viridiplantae; phylum Streptophyta; class Magnoliopsida; order Asterales; family Asteraceae; genus Lactuca; species Lactuca sativa. The sequence goes on from NC_056628.2 coordinate 33,685,515, forward strand.
GTGGACCAGGTGGATTGAATGCCCGGAGCGGGCAGACCAATCACACTGTGGACTCGATGTATATGGCTAGACTCGGAGGGTGGACCAGGTGGATTGAAGGCCCGGAGCGGGCAGACCAATCACACTGTAGACTCGATGTATATGGCTAGACTCGAAGGGTGGACTAGGTGGACTGTTGGCCGGCGCGGCGGACCAGTCACACAGTAGACCCGAAGTGCATGGCTGTTCTGTGATCGGATATGATATGACATGTTATGCGTGTATGGTATATGTGGTTGGTATTTTGGGGGTATCTCACTAAGCTTTCGGGCTTACAGTTGTGGTTTAATGTTTTTCAGGTTCTTCAAGAGATCGTGGCAAGGCAAAATGCGTGATCGTACCGCTCCTCATATTTATGTTGAAATGTGGTTCTGGGAATACTCTAAATTAATTTTATTGAAAAACTTTTTATAATAATTTAATGAAATCGGGTTGTTTTTGAAAAAGTTTAAATTGGTTGGAATTTTTCGGTCGTTACAGTATTGTTCTTATTTATGTACTTGTTAATTGTATGGAGTATTTTCTACCCGATTCTTTATTAAACCAACCAACATGTAAAAAAAAATTATCAATAAGTGTCATTTAAGAAATTTTCGGGTATACCCGATAATTACCCAACCCGACCTCAAACCCGAATACCTGAAACCCGAAAACCCGAATTACAATATAGGTCGGTTATCGGGTATTATTTTCTTAAGAAAATACCCGTTCTACCTGACCCATTCTACCCGAAACCCGAAAATTTTACCCATTCGACACCCTACATTTAGTCACTCAAGTAAACAATTGTTCATGTATCAAGTTATATAATGATGTAATTGATAGGTAAAATTCAACTTTAATAATCTATTAGGCATAAAAATACTTGAGTGACTAAATATATAAATTCGTCAAACTTTATTATGCTACAATGCCAAAAACTCTTAATAATTTAATTCCCTGATTTTTTTGGGATAAATATCCCGAATTAAATCGGGGTTAAATTAGACAATAATTAAATGTAGTTGATATATTAGGCGTGAACTGAGCAAGCAAGTTAATCTCTCTGATGGTGATTTTTGGAATTCAAAACTTGAAATGCGATTCAATATTTTTCTCTCAAAATTTGGGGCAAAACCCTAAAATATTGCATATGAAGAAAAATAGGGGAGACTAGGGCAAATGATATGGCAACGACCCTTACTTTGGGGAAGGGAAAAGCGACAGAGAAGACAATTTTTGTTAACGCATCTAGCAACTTCTTATTTTCCAAAATTCGACCTCCAACTCTGTTTGTTCTCTTTGGATTTCATGATCAATGTATTTAAGGTACTAAATGCATCCACATTTATGAGTCATGAGGTTGTGAAGGAGCATGTTTATACAAGTTTTAGACTTAACTTAAACGTCAATAATTTGGAAACTTGATGTTTTTTAAAAATCCTCTTTTTATCTAACCTAATTGCTTAATTAGGTTAGATAATTGGACTTTTATTTTTATATTCTTAAACCATCTTGGTTGTAGCATACAAAAGTACAAGTTCTTATTATCCCTTACTTCATGCACACAATCTATCAATTGATAGAAACATTAGATAATAAAAACACAAATGTTTCCAAACTATAAAATTAGACTCTTGATGTAAGATTCCCCTCTCCCATTCTCTATGTTTTCTTCAATTTGTTTATAAATTATTGATCATGGTTTTTAAAATTGTCGAGAAAAAAATCTACACAATGTCTATATCTAGGTTATATGCTAGGTTGAGAAATCACGTCTCTCTTTTATTCATAGTTGATGTCATTATATTTATGTGATTGGGTTTTGATGATTTTTCTGCACCTAATCTGATGTTAATGTTGATGTCAGTTTGTTCATATACTAATGATGATGGTTTTTGGGATGAACATTACATGTTACAGGTAACGACTTTTCTCTTCTTTTAGGGGTTGTTGAATAGTGCTAAATGCCTATGTCATGTAACATTTATCCGTCTTTTATGTTTTCTTATGCTCTCTGTATATATATATATATATATATATATATATATATATATATATATATATACATACATACATATATATATATACGTATATATATATATATATATATATATATATATATATATATATATATATATATATATGTGGTGCTTTGCGTTTCCAAATTAGGGCTTATCGTCGGTTTGTTGATTGTTTTCATATAGGTAGGACACAATGCCAATTAAGAATTGAATTTATTTGAAGAAAAAACTATTTAAGGATTGAATTTTGAGAGATAGAGGTTTAGTTAAAGTGAAAGAATGGAATATTGGTTATAAATTCTCCTTATTATAAGTTCTTCTTCTTTTAGATGTGGCCTAGATCACTAACAATCCTATAAGATTTATCAGGAAAATCTTGTTTTATTCAATAAGCTTGGTGAGCTTCTATTAGGGTTTGAAGGAACACCTTTCTATGATAATAGAACCTACATTCTCCGAAAGCTAGAATTTTGGATAAATGATGAGCCACAAAGTTAGAAGAAAGCAATTTTAAGGTGTGAAGATTAGTTGGGACTTGGGGTTCAAGGTAAACTTTATACCATCCTATTCATATGTGTATTTAATAAAAAATATCTCTTAGAATTGTGTTTACATAAGTTTAGCTAATTTTTGGTGGTTTATAATTGTGTGTGTTGTATGTAATTCCAAATGTTGATACAAGGAGGCAGTCTGTTTATCTCTATTGCCTATTTTTTAATGTAACTATTTTTTTCCTTCCATGGCATCTATGTTTTTCTTTACATTACTTTAACCATTTGTATTATACCTAATTAAAGTTGAAGGTTCGCTTGATTTGACACAAACAAGAAAGAACTAAGAACAAAGTTATCACAAAGATGTTTTCACTAAGAAGTGTTCCTCACAAAGAGAATCAGCACAAATCAGAGATTAGGGTTACGACTAGCACAACTCGATTACACAAACATATACTAACATTAGTAAAAATCAGTCCTGACATTTATAAGATTGATTCTAATCTAAGTAAACAGACTGATCCTAATCACGGAGATTAAGGAACAATTAACTGACAGCTACTTTTATTATAATTACATAATACAAAGTAAATACACTACTACTAGTGATCACACGTTGACGCTAATGAGGTTCATAAGTTGATGCTGGCGTTGGTGCTGGTGTTGGCGCTGGCGCTGGAGCTGATGGTTAGCGTGTATTTGACTCATCAGATTATAAGGTTCGACCTTATAATCTCCCCTATCTGATGATGTCAAAACTAACTCTAATTGCATTCGTCATCTTCATCAAATATTTCTTGCTTCATCCACTGGAAATTATCTCTCTTAAGCTCTTCAATGAGTTTGCTTAGTTCCAACGAGATCAACCAGTGATAACCGTGTTCCACTTCTTTATGCACAATGCACTCTGGTCGAAGATAAAACAGATGCTCAGTGGGAGCAACTTTAGTGTGTTGAAAGCACATTTGATTTTTGTCTATTAAGATAGAAAATACCATGCTCAGGCTCTCGAATGAACAAGTGTTGAATTAGCTCAACACCCATTGGCATCCTGTTGTTGATGTAGACAGTTCCAAAAGGAATATGGAACTTGGAATATTTTGATTGCCTTTGCTTTGGGGCTGACACTGTGTTAGAAGGTCGAGAAGGTTGAGCTGAAGGCACTAAATTCAACCTCTTTACTTTATTGATCATTTGTTGCAATGCCAATTTCAGCTCATGAGCATGAATACCTTTATGCTTAGAAATTAACTCATGAATCTGAGTCTAGTCGATGTAACCATATTTGACCAATTAACGAGCAAGCACAATTTTAGTGTATTCATACTCAACTTTCTTTCTGATCAGGTGGATCTTCTGCGTTTGATCCTTGGGTTTAGTACACCTAACCTTGATAATAGGATCAGGTTTAATTCTTCAAGCTAGAACGTTCTCAAATTTCTTCTAGTCAGTACGATCATTCAACTCCGAGATCATTTTAATTTTGGTGACCACATTGTTAAATCGCTGGAGATTTGACAGTTATACATTGATGCCTCTATCAGAAGAAGTATACTTCAGTGAAAGCTTAGAGGAACGATGTTCATCATTCTTCTATTTCATGGAGGCATTATGCTCAGTGAGAATTTGCCAGACTTACTCAACTGGCAATCTCTGGTCCCTGTCTAAGGTGTCTAGATTGACTGTGAGCTTCCTTTTCTTGCTGGAAGGAGTAGAGGAGCCTTCACCAACGTCATAAACTCCTCCTTAGGAGGTCGTCTTACTTTTTTTGTGATGAGGTGATCACCATCAAACTTAACATCGCTATTAGCGCCTTCAAGAATCTCCCTCTTAGGATTAGCTTTTGGATAAATAATGTTCAGATGCACAACTCGTGACATGAAATCCATATCCAGAAAGCCTTCATCGTCATCAGTATCAGTATCAGGCTAATCACAACATCATCAAAATGGTTAGCATTTTGGTCAGCATGTACTATAATTGCTTATCATTCTACCCCTTTTTGGCATCATCAGGAAGTGGAGAAGACCTTAGAAGAGAACTTGGAGGGGTTCTGAGAGGTGGAGAGGGAGTTAAAGGAGGAGAATTTGATGGAGGAGGTGGTTGAAATGGAGCTGGAGGACTATTACCAGTAGGAGGGGGTGGAGAAGGTAGAGGAGGCTGATCATCGTGATGAGAACCATAAGGAGAATCAGCCATATCTTCATTGTCTGTTACCATGGAGACGGTGCACTTTATGTGAGCCACATTAGCCTCAAGATTAATCAGACGCTGTCCCAATGACTCAGTCAAGTTTACCAATAGTGAAAGCTTGGAGAGAATGTCTGACTAAAAATCAAATGAACTAGACTCCCCTTGAAAGGTAGCAACAATTTGAAGGGAGGAGACTATGTAGAAGTAGCACCATTAGCATCCACATGAAGTGGATATGACCATGGAGGAATGATACCGATAAGAAGAAGAATAAATGTATCAGCTAGTGGTGGTGCTGTCTCACGTTGTGGGATGGGTTTGGATGGAGATGTAACTAAAAAGGATGGATCAGTTTGTAGAGGACTTGTTCATACTGTGTGATGGGTTCAGGAGAAGGAGAGGGAGATGGATAGTGAAAACTAATATGTTTATTTAGTCTTGGAGGAGAAACATTGGCTAAAATTAGGGAGTCAGATAAGCGACCTTCAGCTACATCTTCATTCTCTCCAAGTGCAAACTAAATAAGGTGTGGGAGTGATAACCTCTATTTCTTGATCACCCATAGGAACTACTTTAGTATCTACACTACTGTAAAGGGAAGAGCCACTTGCGTCACCGGAGGATTTGGTTTCATCTTCATCTTCACTCTCGTTAGAAGAATTGTTTGCTTCTTCTTCATCATCTTCACCCTGGCTTGAAGAATTGTTGGAATCTTCATCCTCATCTTCTTCAACTTCTACATCCTCATAATGATACACGTGTTCTACCCACCGAAGCATTCGCTAAAATAGGTGAATATCTCCTTCTTCAGGATTTGCATTGATTATTTTTAAGGAGAGAGTTGGAGCTAGAATTGATGCCCCATGATTGATGTTATAGCCCATTCCATCATGTTCCAAAAAAGAGCAATCCAATATTGATATGCCACATATGTTGGATGCTTGTTGGGACTGATACACTCCATCATTTGATCAAAGAAAAATTGATTAAAATCTAGGTTCTCGTCACGATCGAGAGCATATATAATTCATAACTCAAATAAAATTTAACTAGTCCAAGCTGCTAGTTTTGTGCCATAGACATTTCCCTATGACCCCCCATCACATATTTCCAGCTAACATTAAGACATTGGCGAAGAACATATTTTGCAGGGTCTCGTTTCCCCCGAAGAGAGATATTATACCCAATTTGAGGAAAAATTGATTTGTATATGTCTTCAAAAAGAGTCTCATCGTATGCATCTGAATGGGGAAGAAGAAGAACTTATTGTATGAGGGTTGGAGACATGTCGACCCTTGAATGACCATATCCAATAGTTCCAAATATTGTTTGAGCATTTGCATCAAAACTACATGAGTAACAGAGGTCATGTACTTGCTTTGAAAAGAACGAATTTGGAATGTCACTTAAGGCATAGCAAAGATGGAAACACTTCAAATATTCAACAAAGTGTTCGATGCTTGAGTTTTGATGTTGTGGTGGAATGGTGTTTGAGTAAGCGACATTGTTGGCTTAGATGGCAATGGGGGTATCAGGGTATGTGGAGCCTTGACAATATTTGTAGCATGAAAAAGAGTATATAGAACTCAATCCATTTATGATGTCTTTAAAGAAATTGAACTGAGGCAATAGAACTTTTGACAAAGAGGGAGATAATCAAAGTGGGATTTTAAGAGAGTATGCTTGAAAAGGGAAATGGAGTGACCTTGGAGAGAGAAAACCACTATTTATATTTAAAAATCCCCTACCTTTCACGTAATCATTATGGATGAAAAAAATGCTATAAAAATATCGATTCCCAAGGTAACAACTAACATTCTTATCCTCATCTGAAAGTTATTGTTAAGGAATTACCATTTGAAAACAGTGTATCATAAGTTGCAACAGAAGATATTAGTGTATCATGATGTGTAGCGGAATATGGATGGGGTGGTGATGTTTTTTAATAGTATGTTGTGATACTATAGATCATTGGCATAGTTTTGTGAAATCTCATCAGTGTATGGTCTTAAACGTTGAATCATCAACTTCTTTTATTAGAAGAAGAAAGGGCAAGAGTTGGTAGGTGCGTGTAATGTACAACAATACATGATATACCCATCAACACATATTTTTCAAGTTCTCATCAATGTCTGACATCTTATGTTGAATCATAAAACTTTTAAGAAGAAAAATAAGGTGAGAAAGGACTGGTGTGTGTGATAGACTACGGTACATAGTCTAACTATCATCATAGAGTTTCGAACTTTTCTCAGTGCATGAAATTATACAATGAATCCTTAAGCTCTATTATAGAAGAATTGAAGTAAACCATTGTCGATAGAGGACCTGACAAGTATCTCTTACGCTGACAACAATGCAATCAGGGTAAGCCACTGGGTAATGCTCGATGTTTCAGTAGAACATGAAACTTGATGCATATGACAAGAATGCTTCAAGGGTCAAGGTCAGGGAAGATACGTTTAACCAAGAAAATAACCACCCAATCCCTATAAAAATGATATAGACCATGCATACTCATGCTGAAGGATATGTCAATTCATAAAAGTCAGTGTGAGTGGGTGACTCAATGTCATCTCATAATATGGTCTCGCTGATGAGATACTTAGAGAGATTTAGGCACGTATAGCATCATGCTTCTAGGGATAGAGGATTGTCAAAAGATTCATACATGCAATTCATTAAAACAAGAAATAAGAGAGAGAGAGAGAGAGAGAGAGAGAGAGAGAGAGGATGTTGAATACCCAAAAAGTATCTTGGAAAGAAGAGAATGGAGTTCATGTCATTGCAAGCATTCCAAGTTCAGCAATCAAATTGTTCAAGGTCTTCTCATCCAGTACCTTGGTAAAGATATCGACCAATTGATTAGTGGTTGGAATGTAAAACGGTTCAACTTTGCCTTTCTGAACAATATCACGAATAAAGTAATGAAGGATGTCGATATGTTTGGTCTTGGAATGCTGAACTAGATTATGAATTATCAAGATAACGCTGGTATTGTCACAACAAATAGGATTCTTGGTGAATGAGAATCCATAATCTTGAAGAATATTTTAAATCCAAAGAATTTGAGCGCAACACCTTCTAATGGCAACATATTCTGCTTCAGCAGTTAAGCAAGCCATTGATATCAACTTCTTGCTTGACCAACTCACAAGCTGATTTCCCAACATTTAAGCCCTTCCTGAAGTTTTCTTTCAATCAACATCACATCTAACATGATCAGAGTAAGTATAACCAATCAGCTTGAATTCTGAGTCATGTGGATACCATAGCCCAATATTTTGTGTATGCTTCAGATAACAAAGGATTCTTTTAACAGCAAGGATATAATATTCTTTGGGATTTGCCTTATAGTGGGCACACAATTTGGTGGCAAACATAGTATCCGGACGACTTGCAGTGAGATAGATCAGATAGCTTATCATTGCTCTGTACATTTGTGACATCCCCAAATTTCACGGCCAGAAAAGACCGATTTGTTTATGCTTTATTTTTAAAATCAGAGTAATCGTTTAAAGAAAACTGTTGCGGAATTTGTTCCCAAAAACAAAAATATGATAACCATTTATCAAAACTTTTCTCTAAGAGAATGTATTTTCATTAAATAATAAAACCTCGGGATGTCATGTTCGATACAGACCAAAAGCATAAACAATATAAAATAAACCTTAGAACAATTATTTATAACTACTGATCTATAATCCAAAATCTCTCGTTAAGTCCACCAACTTATACCCTTGTGCCATTACCTGTAATGCAAAGAAAACTGAGTGGGTCAGGCTTGGGAGCCTGGTGAGCATATAGGGTTTTCAACCCACAATAATACATTTATTATATTCAATTATCAAACAATCAACCCAAATACCCATCCCCATATCTCCTTTATTTTCTCAAGGGTTTACCCTAAGAATCCACTATCCTTCATTCATTCATTCCTAAGGATTTACCTAAGGAATTGGCACAAGGTCCATTTGCTACCACGGTTTATACAACAGACACTATGTCACATAGTCACCAGGGTTCATACAATAGGCACTACGTCTCATAGTCACCAAGGTTTACACAATAGGCACGAAGTCACATCGTCACCAAGGTTTATCAAATAGGCACGAAGTCGCATCGTCACCAAAGCTTACTCAATAGGCATGAAGTCGCATCGTCACCAAAGCTTTACTTAATAGGCACGAAGTCGCATCGTCACCAACTATTCCATCTACCCATGTTCTACCCAACATTTTTGTAGATATAAATACAAGCACAATTTAAATCATTTAACACCCGTATAAAAACATCAATTCCAAACCCATCTCAAATAGACAAATAATATATAACACATAGCATGTATTTCATAGCTAATACTTTATATTTATGTGTTAGAAGAAAGTAACTATACACTCACTTGATAAGTAGATGATCGGACAGCACTACGACTTGTAAAAGTTGTATTCTTCGGTAGATCTAGAAGATCTTCACAAAAACCGGGCTCCTCGCAGGCAGAGCTTCGGCTCGGGAATTGCACTTCTCGGGATCTTCGGGGCCTCGGGACTTGCTTCGGGGCTCGGGAATGATACCAGGGCTTCGGGATAATTCTTGCACGAAAAACGATACAAAAATGCATGAGAAAGAAAGAATGGAGCAATAGAACTTGGCTGCACTGGACTTCCTTTTATAGGGGGCTAAAACCCCGAATTACGCTGGGCGTAATTTAAGGTTACGCTGGGCGTAACTTGGATCAGCTCGCTGACTCCCCCCCTTGGATAATATCGAAAATTTATATTTAAATTTAATATCGAAAATATTTAATAAACTTCAAAAATTCATATCTTCCTCATACGAACTCCGTTTTTGACATTGTTTATATCCCCACGTAGGTGAGACTGCGCTCTACAACTTTCATTTAGACTCCGTCGGCTAATTTTGACATTTTTATTATTCATTTTTAGTAGGCCGGGACAGGAAAACTCCGTTATAAATTCATAACTTCAACACCCGACGTCCGTTTTCGCCTATCTTTTTATCGTTTAACTACAATTAACGAGATCTTCGATTCTCGTTTAGATTGTTTCGGCTAAAAACCACTCGGTCTCAAATCGAGTATTCGAGCTGCATACTGCTAAGTCGAAACTTAGAAAAATCATAACTTCTTCATACGAAGTCAGATTTGGACGTTCTTTTTATGCACGCTCACGGTTTAACGTATTCTACGACTTTCATTTAAATTGCTAAGGCTAAATATCGCTCTAATGTAAATTCACTTTTTATGTCGCGCTGTGTCGTGCCGGTTCTGTCGCGAAACTTCGGCAGATCATAACTTCTTCGTTATAACTCGGATTTCGGCGTTCTTTATATGTACGGAATCCTTGTAACATATACTACAACTTAGTTAAGATTATTCATTCTAAATAATCTTCTATCAAAAAGTCATTTTTGACGTTTATCGTCTCTAAATTGACTAGCCCTGATCTATGGGCATTACAACATTGTTGCATTAATGTCAGTTCCAGTTGGCTCAAAAAATACAATCAAAAATGTTTTCATCGGGGGTCTTTGATGGTTTACAATCGGAGAAACCAAACTTCTTCAGGAGGTCAGAGATATACTTGGATTGAAAAATAAAAATCCCATTAGTGAGTTGCTTAACCTACAGACCCAAGAAAAATGTTAGTTCACCCATCATGCTCATTTCAAACTTATTGGCCATTAATTCAACAAATTCAGTGCTCAGTGTCTTATCAGTGGATCCAAAAATGATATCGTCCAGATACACCTGAGCAAGAATAATATGAGACCCTTAATGCTTGATAAATAGAGTGTTATCAATGGCTTCAGGATTATATCCATTCTCCAAGAGATTGTTGGCAGTGTGTCATACCAAGCCTTGGGAGCTTGTTTGAGTCCATATACAGCTTTGTACAAACAATACGCATGATGCGGATATTCTTCACTTTCAAAGCCTGGTGGTTTTTTTAGAAAAACTTCTTCTTAGAGATCACTATGCAAAAAGGTGGTATTGACATCCGTTTAATAGACTTTAAACTTCATGAAGGATGCATATACAAGAAACAATCTTATTGCCTCAAGTCTTGCTACATGTGAAAATGTCTCATCATAGTCCAATCCTACCAATTGATAAAAACCTTGAGAAACTAGTCTTGCCTTGTTTCTTGTGAGAATACCATCTTCATCCATTTTGTTTCTAAACACCCAGTGGGTACCGATGATGGTCTTCCCGTGAGGGCGCGGAACTAGCGTCCACACATTGTGTCGTTCAAGCTCATTTAACTTATCTTGCATCGATTTGATCCAATCAACATCTCTTAATGCTTTAGTCACCTTCTTGGGTTCAATCATTGACATGAAATTGATGAACATGCAAAAATTATTGGTGGCTCTGTTACGAGTAAGAACCGCTGAGTTAACATTTCGTATGATCTGGGATTTAGGATGATCATGTTAAAATATATGATTTGCATCATTATTGTTAATTTGTTCATCATAAAGGAGTGATTCTTCTAGTTTGGAGTTACATCGGGGTTTGGATTTTGAACATTATGGGTTGGACTTCAACATCAACATCAGTTGGGTCCTTAACGTCATATAACAGATTGTGAACAAGGTCAATTTTTTGGGATAATTGGCTTAGAAAGAGAGTTGGGTGGACTGAGAACAAGCGCGTCAAGAATATTTGTAGGATGATCAGTTCAATCTTGAATGAAAGTGTCATCATCAAACGTAACATGAATCGATTCCCCGACGACTTGTCTTGAAAGACTAAAGACCCTGAAGGCCTCATATTCACTTGAATATCCCAAAAAGAAACATTTGTAATCTTCTGCTTTAAATTTGATCGATGATCCCTTTTATTCTAGATATACCAGACATACCAAAAAATGTGAAAGTAGGAAATATCAAACTTTCTTCTTTTAAGCAACTCATAAGCAGCCATCCCATAACACTTCACAATGATTGACCTATTTTGAGTATAACAGGCGATATTAATAGCTTCATCCCAGAAGGATAGAGGGAGACCAGCTTTTACAACCATAGTTCAACCAGCCTCTCTAAGAGTTTGGTTTTGTCTTTCAGCCATACCGTTTTGTTGTGGTGTCCTGGCAGTAGAAATTTTTAGAGAAATCCATGTAGCCTCACATCATTCCTCTAAATTAGAATTCACGAACTCAATTCCATGATCACTTCGCAGTTACCCGACTCTGTGGTCATACAAAACTTTGTACTGCTTTATAAAGGAGACGATCTCTTCAGCGGCATGATTTTTCTTTCTCGGAAAAACAACCCAGGTGAATCTCGAGAAATCGTCAACAATAACCAGTGTGAACATCTTTCCAGATTTGGATTTGATAGGAACAGTACCAAACAAATCCATATGAAGAAGATGAAAAGGTTCAGTGATAGAAGAACAAGACTTGGGCTTGAATGAGGATTTTGTTTGCTTCCCTTTTTCACACGATGAACATAGCTTATCCTTTTCAAATTTCATCTTTGGTAACCCTCTCACAAGTTTATTTCTAGATATATTGGAAATATTCTTGAAGTTAAGGTGAGAGAGTCTCTTGTTCCACAACCATTTCAAATAAGATGGTGAATGACAGAAGAATCAGCGCCTAAGAGAATTGTCAGCAAAAAACATGTCTAGAAAATTGATGTCATTTTTTTGACTTGCAGTGAGTACTGTGACATTCTTTTGAGCAATCAATTTTCCTTCCCTTGTGTTGAAATGAACTTCATAGACGACATCACACAGTTGGCTGATTGCGATGAGATTGTACTAAAGACCTTTGACATTAGATACATTTTTGAACTCGACTGATTTGCATTTGATTTTACCATAACCTTTTGTGATTCACTTGCTACTGTCTCCATATGTGACTGTAGGGCCATCTTTCCTCACATAGTCATCCAGGAGAGAATTGAATACAGTTATATGCCTCGAGCATCCACTGTCTAACTACCAAATGTTCTCTTGACCTGTAGTACTAAAACACATATTAGCACACACTCATTGTAACGACCGAAAAATCAAGGGTAAAAATTTCATTTTTATTATAGTCAAAACACATATATCTTTTAAATCCAAGTATTCCAAAAACATTGCTAATTAAAAACATTTATTAGAGTTCATCCTAAAATCACATGTTGCGGAAACATGGGTGTGTGCGCTGCGATCAATCCGGGCCCTTCCTTTCCATACTAATGTTACCTGAAACCATAAACAAAACTGTAAGCACGAAGCTTAGTGAGTTTCCCATAACATACCCCACACAATCCACATAATCACATAAACCATATTTGCAATATAAGCTACATAAGCCACATCAACCACACAAGCCATGCATGAAAACATATAAGGATGCCACGAAAACCCTCGAAAGTCTTACACCGGGTGCCATGGGAACCCCGACATGGTGTTAGCCCACTGCCATATAAACCATACATACAAACATAGAAGGATGCCCTGGAAACCCTCCAAGGTCTTACTCTGGGTGCCATGGAAACCTCCATGTGGTCTTATTATACTGCCATGGGAACCCCCACATGGTCTTAACTACGAATTCCATGGAAACCCTCCAAGGTCTTACACCGGGTGTCATGGGAACCCCCACATGGTCTTAGCATGGAATGCCATGGGAACCCCCACATGGTCTTATATCCAATTGCCTCGGGAAACCCCCTGGGGTGTTTTGTGCAAGTATCACAAAGACAACTAGCATATCACATACCACATAACACATAATGGGCCGGCCTTGGTGCCTTCGACCCATTGGTATGGCGAGGAGACTCACCTCACAATACCGAAGTCCTATGGATAAAACTCTAGCTGCTGGCTGGCGAATCCCTGAACTGTCAATTTGAAAACAACACCCAATTAACCATTTGGGTTTTGATGCATAACCATAAATCCACAATTGGGGTAAAAGGACCATTTTACCCTTAACCTAGCTTGGTCCAAGACCAAGGCCCAACTTACCCTCTGAAGGCCTAAAAACCAAATAATGAACCAAGGCCCAACTATGGCCTAATTCTCCAAATTGGACCCAAACCCCTCACATGGGCCTTACCCTAAAGCCAATCCAAAGCCCTAGTCCATATATTTGTTCTTTGATGGCCCATCAAGAATCCAAACATCTAAGCCTAACAGAAAAGCCCAACTCAAAACCCAACACAATTAGGGTTTCCATATAAAATGACGATTAGGGTTAAGTGTTCTTACTTAACCCATTAAGGATTTAATCCATTAATTCCATCACTCCATTAGAACAATCGTAGAATGTGGTCGTGCATATGTCATAACTTCAATCCAATGGTCCAAAACGTGGGTCCCGGCAAGTCCAAACAACATTCTCCAAGATTAGGATTTTCTAGACTCTCATTAGGTTTCCAACCCAACACATGCCAATTAGTCCAATGGTTAAGTTTTTATAAAAATTATAGTCTAATAAATCGAGCACCACCCATTACTACCTCGGGTGGTGGTCAATGGCGGTTCGCAGCGGTAGCCACCACCCCACGGTGGCTGTGGAGGTTTTCATTGACTTTTGTCTAGCCAAAAAACCTAATCAACATCTCAACATAAAGGAAACACACTCACACACACCTAATGACACACACACACACAGCCAACCGCACAGTGGCAGGCGGCAACAAATGGTGGCAGCCACCACCTCATAGTGGTGGTAGTGGATTTTCCGGCCAAAAATTGCACATACAACCCCACGAATATAGAAAACAGTTTATACCCTCGAACACACACCCACACAACCACCACCTAGGCGGCTGAAGTCGACAGTATGGCGGTAGCCACCGTGGTTGGCTACCATGGTGGTTGTTTTTGATTTCTGGCTATCTACACACACATACGACTGAACACGTTACAACAGCACACGCAAGCACAAGCAGAAACACCACGTCTGAACTTCAATCTTAGAGGAGGAGGACGACGACATGGAAACGAAGGTACGGCAAAAGGAAACTGTGGTGGTGCCGACAATTCAAACGGTCGTAACGTGAGCTAAGGTATACAACAGAAGAAGAAGGGAAGAGGATGAGCATGAACCAACAACGAACAACAACATCGACGACCAAAGATTGGCTTCTTCCGATCTTCTACTGCCATGACGCCCAATGACCGCCTTCGTCTTAAATTGCGGGGCGCAGCGGTGGTGGTTCGGTGGTGCAAGGCGGCGATGAGGAAGTTGGAGGTGACGACCGGATGTAGGTGATACAACGGTGGCATCTGTTGCATCTTATTAGGGTTAGGGTTCACATTCCCTTAAATATGAAGGCTAAGAGGAGGGTGACGGGATATAAGCCCATCCATGATCAACGTAACCCTTTTATTACACTTCCAGCCCCTCCTCTTAATTTCTTTTCAACTTAAATCCATATTTTACCAAACAGCCCTCGGCCTTCAAAATTCCTTAAAATTTAAGTCCAAAAGTTAGAATTTAACCCTCAATATTCACAAATATAACTTTAACACTGCAATGCATACACCCCGTTAATAATACAACTTAAAATTAAAATAAAATATAAAAATTACATCTCGAAGTTTTTAAGTATCATTATTTATTTATTTATTTAATTACTTATTTTTCTTTAAACATAATGTTACAACTCTCTCCCACTTAAATTAGATTTCTTCCTCGAAATCATTCCTCACCATCCCCGACACGATAGGCAAATTTGAGCATACCCCAGTCTTCCCAAGGAAACCGAAACCAACCCTCTCAGATTTCTACACCCGCAAATTAATGAATCCCTTGGAACATAATTCCATTTGCCCAAGCTGAAAATCTGAAGTCTCGAGATGGTATGAATCCCTAACAGATCGCCTATACTAAATCATTGTCGAATCCATTCCAATTATCTCCCAACTGACTACTCAACTTTTGATAACTTGAGGTTCCCACTAGAAAACAGAACCATAGGCCAAATATCCCTGCAAAACACTTATACTTGACAGAAGGCTCAAGTAATCTTTCGAGTGGGAGACTTATCCCTTAAATGATTAAGACTCAGACAAGAGCTGCGCAATAGGGTCAAATCAAGTATTCCGAGATTATTTAATCCTGTTGTAAGAGGCTTGGCACCTCCCAGCCCACAAGCTACTCCCATAAGGATCCCAAATCGCTACCATTACTCGGAACATCACACCACCTCCTAACTGTTTTCCTTAGCAACTGAGGCCTCCATAGATACAACTTGCCTGCCCACCTTCGGAATACTAGATTCCTGCCTGGTTGCTGAGCCAACGAGCAATCTTGCAGTCACCCCACGCCATCTCCGAAGGCAACTTCAACTAGCAATAATTGACCTAGCTATATCGCCACTCATGGCTCCATCACTCCTTCTGGTCCATCCGATCATAGTAGCTTGATAACTTGTCGCCACTGAATCCAATGCAAAAATTGAATGCTAACAGAATAACTGTAGTCTTAAATCATGCCCGGTCTCCAACGACCTACCGTTTCCTTAGTCCAATCATGTTGTGGTCTACCCATAATCTTGCAAAATGGCTCACCCTGGCCTAATCATCTGAAAGAATCCGTGAATGCTACAGGTCATCCCGCAGCCTCACAACATTTCCCACACTATCTGGCTGCCAGTGAATGCTACGACTACCCCGCAGTCTTACAACACTTCCCACACTATCTAACTACCAGTGAATACTATGGCTCCCCCGTAGTCTTACATCACTTTCACCCAAACTAAGTACTAGTGAATGCTATGGCTCCCCCGTAGTCGCACAACACTTTCACCCAACTAACTACTAGTGAATGCTACGGCTCCTCCGTAGTCTTACAACACTTTCACCCCAACTGACTACTAGTGAATGCTACTTCTCCCCCGTAGTATTACAAAACTTTCACCTCACCAAAATCGTATCCATATGCCTTACCCCAATCTATCAATTCAAATACACTCAGAGTCGAGCACACACTCGACTGAACACCCCAGGCTGAACTCGAATTATGCCTGGGACCCCGACCTGGTTCCCCGAAGCCTACTATCAATCACCAAAAGAACATGATCTCAATGTTGGTAGGTTTCCTGTACTTCAAACTCACACAATCCTCAATCACAACAGCCTCTTGGGCCGTCTTTCTTCCCGATGAGGATGCGAAACTTATCCCAGTTTCAAAACCGCTCCTGCTTCTGAATCCTAAGATGATTCTCCTTCACTTTGAATTGACTAAATTCTCAAAGCACATGAGGATTGAAGGATTCCTAATCCTTCTTACCTTACAATGATCGAGCTGATGACGACTAGCGCTTACCAACTAGTGCTCCATCACTAGCCAATCCCCCAAAGACCACACAACTTCTAAAGACCATATGAACACTTCCCGAATCCTAGTGAAACCGATAGCCCCTGATGCTTAAAATAATACTACACTTAAATCTTGACATCCAAATGACATATGCTAAGACCAAAACCTCAGTAGTAGACCACTTCCCTTGGCGGCCGCACAAGAAAATCTGAGCACAATGACTGAAACCACTGAATCCTGATGATGGTGGATAACCACCTAGTGGAACCTTGTCCACAGACCTTCCACATAATGCTCTTGAACTGATATCGACCACAAACCAAGATGACACCGAACACTCCAAACCAGCAAAGAGGGTAGCGACCTTTCACTAATCACTAATGATTCACGGTATGCAGATGACATATGACATTACTTGAAGATATAACTCGAACATGAGTAAAGAAATGAACTAAATATATGCTCACCCAAACTGACGTAAAGTCCCCAGAACCATAAATACTGATATAAAGGACCCGAAAGAAGACAAAATACACATATCTGCAATACTGCCTGATGGAGTCCTGACCTACCTTATCTGACACTGCAAAACTCAATTCCTCTCCGTTGGGGTCCTGCCCTACCTTCCTGTACATCAGTGATCCTCAAAATTACCGGAGCAGGCGCACTCACCGCTCCTTCCCTCAATGTCAAACAGTCGGCCTTCTTGTGGCCCACCTGATTGCAGTGAAAACATAATGAGCTTGCCCCCTGAAGGCAATCCCTACAGACGTAACCAACCCTGCCACAATTGTAGCAACCTAAACCCCTGGAAAGACAAACTACATCGTGTAGTTTCCCGCATGTACTGCACTGAATCCGACCCTACTGGCCTCTCAAATGCTGATTGGAAGTCTTGGGCTCCTCCCGGGACCCTCCAATATATGCACTTGATGTGACCCCTTCTTCCCAATGTGCTCCAAATCAATCTCCAACTCTCGGGCTCTAGAAATCATATCATTCAGGGTCTCGCACCCTGAAATACTTACGAACTCCCTGTTAGCCATAACCTCTGCACGGAATGCGCCCAAGCGCTCATCCACTATCTTCGAAACACAGCGAGAGATCTCCAATGAAATGAGCTACGTAAACTTCTCGGTAATCGGCTCAGCACCCGCACCTAAGCCAGAACCCAAACCTGAACCATTTCCTTACGAGCTCATCTCCAAATTGGAAATCGATAAGCCAACAATCAAAACATGCCCAAGAATCCACCTCCCATACGCTTCTTAGATTATCCAAGACTCTCACCGATTCGAGTATGGATCCTATGCTTTCAGTAGTAAGGGCCCAATACTACCTTCCACACATATCCATACTTTTCTCAGCAATCCTCCTGAATCCTCTAAGTCACTTCCTCAAACTGATGCATTTGAAACTCACTAAAACACACTACTAATCCACTGAAGCATATCCTAGGCTTTCCTAGGTTCCTGAAGCCACCCAGTCCTCAGCTGCTGAAGGATTCCCTTTAATGTCAACTAGCTACTTCATGAATATAGCCACATGCAATAGGGTCAAGTCCATCACTCTGAGATTATCCAGCCTATGCCACATGTGACTTAGCATATTTACTTAGTAGCTAACTCACACCACTAAGAGTCCCACAAAGCAAAAAGCAAGCAACATTCGGATAATGGTAAAACTAACCAAGATACTCCAATCAAGCCGTTCTATCCTCTTATTAGGAATCTGTACTAGCATGAAATTCTAAGGCTCATACAATCAGGCATAACCTCAACAGGCCATCCTACCACTGGCTAATCAGTTCTAGAATGTAAATCTCCAAGCTCATATAAGCATACAAAGGCATCTCTCCTAGATCCTTACCTCTAGTGTAGCATGCGAATCATATCATATAATCATAACAAACATGTATTGGTATTTTGTGAACCACTTACTTAATCTCGGCCGATTGCACGCATCACACCCCTTTCTTCGATTAGAAAGTTATTTTTAGTATAAATGTTTATTTTAGAAAAGTTTTCATCATGTCCTTAGTTTGAGTTCAAGCACACCTTAGAGTATGCCCGAATCCCTCAAACCAAGGTTCTAATACCAACATTTAACGACCGAAAAATCAAGGGTAAAAATTTCATTTTTATTATTGTCAAAACACATATATCTTTTTAATCCAAGTATTCCAAAAACATTTCTAATTAAAAACATTTATTAGACTTCATCCCAAAATCACATATTGCAGAAACACGGGTGTGTGCGCTGCGATCAAGCCGGGCCCTTCCTTTCCAAACCAATGATACCTGAAACCATAAACAAAACTATAAGCTCAAAGCTTAGTGAGTTCCACATAACATACCCCACACAATCCACATAATCACATAAACCATATCAGCCATATAAGGTACATAAGCCACATCAACCACATAAGCCATGAATGCAAACATATAAGGATGCCATGGAAACCCTCCAAGGTCTTACACCAGGTGCAATGGGAACCCCCACATGGTCTTAGCCCACTGCCATGGGAACCCTTACATGGTCTTAACTAACTACCATATAAACCATACATACAAACATATAAGGATGCACTGGAAACCCTCCAAGGCCTTACTCCGGGTGCCATGGGAACCCCCACATGGTCTTAACTACGGATGCCATGGAAACCCTCCAAGGTCTTACACTGGGTGCCATGGGAACCCCCACATGGTCTTATATCCAATTGCCTCGGGAACCCCTGGTGTCTTCAATGCAAGTATCACAAAGACAACTAGCATATCACATAGCACATAATCAACTAGCATACCACATAACATATAATTAACTAGCATACCACATAACACATAATGGGCCGGTCTTGGTGCCTTCGACCCATTGGTATGGTGAGGAGACTCACCTCACAATGCCGAAGTCCTGCGGATAAAACACTAGATGTTGGCTCGCAAATCCCCGGACCGTCAATATTAAAACAACACCCAATTAACCATTTGGGTTTCGTTGCATAACCATAAATCCACACTTGGGGTAAAAGGACCATTTTACCTCTAACCTAGCTTGGTCTTAGACTAAGGCCCAACTCACCCTCTAAAGGCCCAAAATCCAAATAACCAACCAAGTCCCAACTATGGCACAATTTTCCAAATTGGGCCCAGACCCCTCACATGGGCCTTACCCTAAAGCCAATCCAAAAACCCTAGTCCATATACTTGTTCTTTGATGGCCCATCAAGAATCCAACCATCTAAGCCCAACAGAAAATCCCAAATCAAAACCCAACACAATTAGGGTTTCCACATAAAATAACGATTAGGGTTAAGTGTTCTTACTTAACCCATTAAGTGCTTAATCCATTAAGTTCATCACTCCACTAGACTAATCATACAATGTGGTCAGGCATAAGTCATAACTTCAATCCAGTGGTCCAAAATACGGGTCCTGGTAAGTCCAAACAATAGTCTCTAAGATTAGGGTTTCCAACCCAACACAAGCCCATTTGTCCAATGGTTAAATTTTTACAACAATTATAGTCTAATAAGTTGGGCACCACCCATTACCACCTCGGGTGGTGGTGGTCAATGGCGGTTCACGGCGGTAGCCACCACTCCATGGTAGTGGTGGAGGTTTTCCTTGACTTTTCTCCGGCCGAAACACCCAATCAACATCTCAACATAGAGGAAACACACTCACATACACCTAATGACACACACACACAACCACCCAAGCGGTGGCATGTGACATCAAACGGTGGCAGCCACCACCACCATGTGGCGGTTGGTTTTCTAGCCAAAAATCACACATACAACCCCAAAATATAGAAAAAAGCTTGTACACTCGAATACACACCTACACAGCCACCGCCTTGGTGGCAGAAGTCGACAGTATGGCGGCAGCCACCATGGATGGCTGCCATGGTAGTTGTTTGTGATTCCCGACCATCTACACACATGCGACTAAACACATTATAGCAATACACACAAACACGAGCAGAAACACACCACACCTGAACTTCAATCTTTGAGGAGGACGATCACGGCGGGGCGACGAAAGGAAATAATGGCGGTGCCGACAATGAGAATGGTCATAACATGAGCTGAGGCATACAACAGAAGAAATAGGGAAGAGGATGAGCGTGAACCAACAGTGAACAGAAGCAATGACGACCAACGAGTGGCTTCTTCCTATCGTCTACTGCCATGGCACCCAATATGTAACACTCCATGTCAGGTATTACCTTTTAAGCCCTTGAAAATTTTAAATGTTGCATAATAAGTCCCTTAAGTACGCTGAGCATACTCATGGTTACGCTTAGTGTACTTTGCAAGAATGATCGCGGAGGGACAACACGTACACTGGGCGTACGGAAATTATGTTGGGCATATGTGACGGATGTCCAAACCCTAATTTCCAGACTTGAGAACTATATAAGCATCCTTATCTCATTTGAGCCTCACTCTAATCAGCCTCTTTCACCTTCAAATGTCTCTGAAAACCCTAAAACCATTAGAGAGTGTTCTTTGAGCTAAAGGAGTGCATTTGTGGCCATTTTAGTGTCTATTCAATAAGAAGGAGTTGTCAAGCAAGCTTGGAGTGGCATTGGGCTTTAAGAATCTGTATCTAGTTCACCTTGAAGAGCTTCTGGAGGTATAAAGCTTTGATCTTTCCTTCTTGTTCTTTAGATCTAGTTAGGGTTTTCTTTATGGTCCTTTTTGTTGGTTTTGGACCTTCTCTTGAGAGTTGAGCAACTCCAGAGGCTGAAATGGTTAGATCTGAACCTTGTGAGCATGCTAGATGTATAAAGGTGCTAGCTTGGAGAGTATCTTGACTCCATGCAAGAGTTTGGAGCCTTAAATGAAGACCTAATGTGAAGAATGAAGTTTTTAAGTCCCATAGAGCATGCAAGGGCATAAAGTTGCCAACTTTATGCCCTAGGACTTCTTAATGAGCTCAGATCTGGTTTTGGATGTTAGAACATTGAGTATTAAGCACTTAATGGAAGAAAGTGCTTAATCTATTTGTACGATGGGCGTAAGTTAGTGTATGCCACGCGTACTGACCGAGGATTTAGTACGTTGCTTGTACCAGGGTGGTACGCCAGGCGTACGCACAACATATGGACTTGGACTTGTTTTGCGCCTTTGAGCTTTTGGGCCTCAATTAGTCATTGGGCCTAGTCACGTTTTGGGGTTAGTGGGTTTGTTTATCTGTTTTGGGCCATGGATGTTATGAGTGGACTTTATTGGGCCATGAGGCTATTTAATGATTTTGGATATGGACTTTGGGCCCATTAACTAAGGAAGACTTTTTGGGCCATTGCTAAAGGACTTGGGGATTTGGATTTCTCCACTTAGATGGGGTTTGATCCTAACATTAAGTAATGCTATTATTGTTCAGCGCAGGTGGTTACGGTCAGTTAGGAGAGCAGCTTTTGGATTCTTCAGACATAAGTGAGTCTTCTCACCATACCAATGGGTCTAAGACACCAAGGCCGACCCATTTAATGTTATAAGGATTGATAGTTGGTTATGTGATATGTCAGTAGGAAATTTGTAGGAAAGACCTTGGGAGGTTCTTGTGGCAGTATATTAAGACCATGAGGAGTTTCCCATGGCATCTAGCATAAGTCCTTGGAGGGTTTCCATGGATTCTTAGCATGTTTACTTGTTTAGCTTGTATGATATTTTCATGACCTGTTTAGACCACGTGGAGTTTCCTAGGGCAATTAGCCAAGACCTCGTGGGGGTTCTAGTGGCGGCTAGTAAAGACATTGTGGGGGTTTCTCATGGCGCTTGGTATAAGACCCTGAAAGGTTTCTACGGCATCCCTATATGTCTATATGCATGGCTTATGTGGTATATGTAGCCTTTTTAGCTAATATGATATGTGTTATGTAGATTGTGTGTGGGGTATGCTCTGGGGGACTCACTAAGCATTAGCTTACAGTTTGTTGATTTGTTTCAGGTACATTCGAGCCCAAGGGCAAGGGCAAGGCTTGACGGAATGGCGTGTACTCTCTATGGCGTTTTATGGGACACTCTGATGTTTTGAAATAAAAGTTGTAATTGATATGAGTTTTGAAAAGAATTATATTTGGATTTCGTGATTTATGGAGATGTGTTTTGTTAATCAAAAATGAAAATTTTCTTTTGAAAAATTGGGTCGTTACACAATGGCAGCCTTCGTCTTCAGTGACGGGGCGCAATGGTGGCGGTTTGGTTGTGTAAGGCAGCGACGAGGAAGTTGGAGGCGGCAACTGGATGTAGGTGATATAAGGGTGGCGGTTGTTGCATCCCATTAGGGTTAAGGTTCATATTCCCTTAAATATGAAGGCTAAGAGGAGGGTGATGGGATATAAGCCCGTCCATGATCAACTTAACCCTTTTATTACACTTCCAGCCCCTCCTCTCAATTTCTTTTCAACTTAAATCCACATTTTACCAAACAACCCTCAGCCTCCAGAATTCCTTACAATTCAAGTCCAAAAGTTACAATTTAACCCTCAATATTCACAAATATAATTTAACACCCGAATGCATACAACTTGATAATAATACGACTTAGAATTAAAATAAAATATAAAAATTACATCTCGAAGTTTTTAAGTATCATTATTTATTTATTTAATTACTTATTTTTCTATAAACAGAATGTTACACTCACCCATTTTGCAATTGGTCTCTTAGGAAGGAAAATGTTATAGAATTCACTAAGAAGACAACTTAGAGAATTTTCCTTTCTGATCTATTTGATTTTTCAAATAATGATATTGTCAGCACTTTTGGTATTTTCCTCAAATGTGCACTCGTTGATCTTGTGTGAAGGGCCTCTACAACAATAACATATTTTGATTATGACATCCTCATTTTTATGGTCATTATAAAATTTTTTATTTATGCTTATTTAATACAGAGTGTATTCGTTAATGCAGAATTTAGTCCCCTAAAAGTATGTCCCAAGGAATGTTACCATTGATTTATTAAGGTTGGGGATGCAATAATTGATACAAGAAACATAAGCATAAACGGAGACTTAGAATGACTTAATATACTAAAGATCTACATTGCTTGAATCTCTCAGAAGATACATACATCATTATCTAAGTATTTTTATTTAATTACATGCGTTTCAAATAAACTGAGTTGGCCAGGTTGGAAAACCTGGTGAGTACATAGGATTTTCAACCCATAATAATATAGTTAATATTTTTAATTATTAAACAATTAACCCAATTACCCTTCCTTGTGTTTCTTCCACACACGCACACACACACACACACACACACATATATATATATATATATATATATATATATATATATATATATATATATGTGTGTGTGTGTGTGTGTGTGTGTGTGTGTATTTGTATTCTCCACCTATCATCACAATTTATAATTCCATTGCTAAGGACTCTTCCTAATGTTCATTGCCTAATCATCGCATTGAATATACGGTTATTGCATTGCCTGAAATCGTAATTAATTGGTAGAGTATATCGCATGAATACACAATTCTTATATCGCCTAAACTCGTAAATTCATCACGTATAGGTTGCAAACATGCCTGTGTTCCACTGGTTTTTTTAGATTAGTCTGTGGTCGTCATATATACTCTGGTAGATGACTACATCGTAATGAATTCAAGTAAGGGTCAGGGTATCTCCTAATCATTTTCCATCTCTCATCTCTCATTTCTCATCACCCATCACTACCCGATATATATATATATATATATATATATATATATATATATATATATATATACATACACACACACAAATACTTGTATAATAAATCGAGTAAAATCGTATCACATAAGTTCATCCAACATTTATTGTAGATAATAAGCACACATAACATTTAATTATCTAAATAGTTCATATTTATGTGTAACATGAAAGTAACTATGCACTCCCTTGATAAAAGTGGATGCCTAAAAATCGGGTAGCGCTTCACTTCGATACTTGGCTTTTCCTTTTGATGTGACCTAGGTTCATATTACTAACTCTTAGTCTTACATAGCTAGCGACTAATGATAGTCTAGATTCCTCACTAATCCCAATATCGAGATCAAGATCTATCAAGTAAGGAACAACCAGGTAGGATCATATCGGAGGTAGGTTCCGTTTGGTATACATAATATATTGTTTAGAAATTCCGATTTAAACACCTCATTAAATCTATCCAAGACATCATCCCTGTAAGTAGATCAATTATTATAATGACTTGGAATCACTGATAAATCTTAACTATAGGTTGATAATAATGACTATTATTATAATTAGAAGTTACAATTGTATAAAATAAGTGTAGCTTAACTTACAAAATATTCAGATGAAAAATAAGGATTATGCAGGCATAATTCTGACCAGGGAGCTTTAGTTCGCTAGCTATCTGACACCGCAGGGCCTTGCTAACGGAGCCTGGAAGTTTGGGAGTAAAAGGGCTAGAGATACGAAAGATTTTTCAAAGAGAATCAGGGTGGAGAAATGATCTGAGAATCGAACATATTTATAGGGTTGAAAAGTAATGCGCGCCTCATAATTGGTCTGATCAGGTGACGTGGCAGCTTCTGGGTTGTGAGTCCTGTGTAGCATCTAGTGAGGTGTTAGTGCGCACCGTGCATGTTGTCTCTGCACGCGACTACATGCAGATTTTTATAAAATATTTAAAAAATTATATTTTCTTCATACTAGCTCCGTTTTTAATGGGTTTTATATCCATGCACAACTATTGATGAGATCTACAACTTTGATTTAGACACTGTTGGCTAATTTTGAATACATTTTTAATAGGATTAGACTGTTAAAGTCCGTTAAAAATTATAACTCTCATATGGTATCCGTTGTCGACTGTCTTTATATCGACATATAGGTATTGTGGAGATCTTTAACTCTTGTTTAGATTGTTTTTCCTAAAACTCGACCGATTTCAATTTTGGTTTATAAGTTGTATACTGCTATGCTGAAATACTTTAAAAATCATAACATTCTCTCACGAAGCCAGATTTATCTGTTCTTTATATGCCCGAAATCCTTGTCAGATATACTATAACTTTGGTTAAGATTATTTTTCCTAAATAATCTCCTATCAAGAAGTAAATTTTAACGCTTATAATACTGAAACTGACTAGCCCGAATCTGCTGGTGTTACACCGATTCAAATATTTTTCCTTTTAAAACTTGATTTTTGTTTTCTCTTAAAATTTGGCTTCCGATGAGTTGAATCCTGTTCATTTAATTTAAAATTTTATTCCTTTGTTTTGGAATTAGATACGATGTATTGCGAAGAGACACTTTTATTACACGATGATGCAGTGTTAGAATTTCATGAAAGCCAACCAGAGTCATAAGTGCGTGAAGGACAATCAGTGTCAATGTCACTAACAGTACATTGGGGAAATTTACTAAGAATTTCATTCACTGAGTGAAATTCGCCATTTAAAATAGGATATTTTAGAAAGTTTTTAGTTTAAGGAAAAGTATATTCATGATTTGGAGGCTGTTGTGATGGATCAACAGTGGACAATTCATATTTACATTCAGTATGTCCATTTGAGTCAATGAAACAATGTTTGTTAATTACACTTTGATTTATAAAAGAGGTACTGACAAACCTGGTCTTAATGTCGTTTTCAAGGTTACACACATTGTCAAAATTTGGTTCAAATTCAAAATGTTCGAGAAATTTTTACAGCGTCATCAATATTGCCACCAAAATTTTTCTCACACTATTCATGAATTTGAGCATTTATTATTTTATTTAACTTGAAATGTGAATGTGCCTAATTATGAACTATAAGCTGAAGTTTGTTTTGGCATGTTCATCAGATTTTTCATTTTCATTGAAGAAGAATTTACTAGATAAAGACAAATTTGTGTTTTCTTTATTCATTAGTGAGAGAGAATTTTTAGTGGCAATCAGTTTTTCTTTTAAGATCTTGATCTTAGATTTAAGAAAGACATTTTTAGAATTAGATTTTCAAAGATCAAGACGCAAAATTTTCTTTAGAGGAGTAGTTAATAAACTTCTTAACCTGATATAAGGAAGAGGAGTGCCAGTCTTGTATCTTACATTCCTTTGCAGTTTGAGAGAAATCAGTGTTGAAAGTGTTGGAGTTGCTATCAGATTCTTGAGTGTCAAAGTCATCAATGCAAGCCATTAAACAATTTTCTTTCATCCTTTCATCTTCAGATGACTTTTCTCTATAAGCCATGGTCTGTGTTTTCATCATCTCTTGTGCAAACTCATAGTTTTGAACCAGACAATAGATATGGTAGGGAAGAGAATTTCCAATAGTAGCTCTTGCTTTCACATTTAGAGTAATGATTCTTTTATCTTCTTCATCATATCTTGCCTTTGGTTTTTGCTTCAATCCACCAACGGGAGCATTATTAACCGTGGGTTGGAACATGGGCACATAAGGACCATGATTAACAATGTCGAACATGAAATAGTCCATATTTTCAAGAATAGTCAAAGCTTTAGTCTTCCACATGGGAAAATCATTTTCATAGAACAATGGAATTTTGTTTGCTGCTGAGGATTTGGTATGGTATTGAGATGAAAGAGACCAAGATCTTGAATCTATCAAAAAACCTTCTCTAAAACCTCTTGAAGGTTCTCTTGATTAGATAAAACAAGAAAGAACTAAGAATAAAGTTATCATAAATATGTTTTATCTAAGAAGTGTTCTTCACAAAGAGAATTGACACAAAGCGGCAATTAGGGTTACAATTAGCACTACCAGATTACACAAATATATAGTAACACTAGTAACAATCAGTCCTGACATTTATGGGATTAATTCTAATCTAAGTAAACAGACTGATCCTAATCACTGAGATTAAGGAACAGTTAACTAACAACTACTATTACTATAATTACAAAATACAAAGTAAGTACACTACCACTAGTGATCACACGCATACACTACTAAGGTTCATAAGCTGACGTTGGCGCTGGCGTTGGAGCTGATGGTCAGCATGTATTTGACTCATCAGATTATAAGGGTCAACCTTATAGAAGCCCTTAAAGGAAGCTGTCAAAGGGGAAAAAGGTGAAAAGTTTGAAAATTGTAATAAGTAGAACGAAAGGATCTAAATTTCTTCATTAATAAACAAAAATGTAGCGAATAATGAAAAGACTTGTGTCATTTTGAGTCACAAGGCTTCCATAAGTGAAAATATTGAATCTTCTTAATAATAATTCATTTTTTGTAACAAAGTAAGAAAAGTAAAGTAAGTCAAAAAAGCAATTGAAAAAATAAATGTTGGAATGAACGATAAAACATTTTTATAATAGCTTCACGTAAAACTATCAGTCTATATAACATGATAATAAACAATAAGAATAAAATGCTTCATTTTATAGCATGTCATATCCAAATGCTAAAAAAAAAAACAAAAAAACAACTCAGTGAAAAATCGAATATGGTAGTACCATGTCGATAATGACCCTAAAAATATGCACCTTTAATAAAAAAACAATATATTGACAACTTAGAATTATTAGAAAGGAGGAATCATGATAAATAAGTAAAAGATCATGTCTTCGAATACTTGGATCAATCTCAATAGCTTGGATGCATTGTGTATGGAACTACCACATTCCTCCAAGCTACTATGAGTTACGACTTGATTTGCAGAGTGCGAGAGAGATGTGAGAGAGGATCAACCGTAGTAGTAGTAGGTGAAGAATAAATCAAAGGGTTTACGTTATTCCTTGGCGTTAGGGTTTTAGAGAGACCAATAAAAGATATGATCGTAAACGGACTTGTACGCAATTTCAGAGAAGGAAATCGATACCATAATCCTAAATTTTATGCGATTGTAGTTATGAAAAAACAAGTAGATTAAAAAATTACTATGAGTTGAACATAATTTCATTGTAGATATGAAATTGATCGTGTGGTAAAAGGTAAACGTGAGAGAAAAATTAGGAAAATTAACGATCTCTAAAAAGCTTGAGCAGGAAAAAATCAGAAGCATCAATAGGAGGACACGTGGAAAAGAAGGTTGGTAGAAGTGGTCATGTACCACTTTAGGTTTGTTTTATTAAAAGAAATAGATAGATATACCTAATCAGTAAAAAAAGAAATTTTTTAAAAATAGGAAAATATACTAATTACTTTGTAAAAAATAGCCAAAAATCAACTTCAATGAGTTACATGGTCTTCTAAGTTATCATAACTACATGATCAACAAAACCATTACCACTATTGTAACTGCATCACCACATGTTTTTTTTCTACCTTTAACGGAAAAAACATTGAAAGTCTTCAACAATTGGCATCTCAGTTAGGTTTTCAACTGAATCTTATCGTCTCCGAACAACAATTAGGCAAAAATAATGGAGTTACTATACTCAAATCCTGAACTTTCGGCATAGACTTTGCTCCAATTTGATCTTCAATGATTTTTATATACTTTCTACAAAATTGAACAAAAAGGGGAAAAATACATAAATACACAACTTTGTCTTTTTTTACTTAGTATTGCTTCTTATTACATTAAATCATCACATAATGCCCCCAAAGTTGGAGGCTAAAGAAACTAATAAGAGCCAACTTGGTTCTTCTATTAATTAAAATCACCGTTGCAGGATACAATACGTTCATTAAATAGAATGAAAGGCTAACAAAGTAGCTAAACAAATGGATAATCTAGATAACAACATAAACTGTCTGATAGGATAAGAATCAAAATAAATCCTTTACTCCCCCTCAAGATGAGCATGCAGGTTCCGAATGTTCATCTTGACATGAAGTGATTGTAGCTTATCTAAACCAAGTGGATTTGTAAGGAGATCTGCAAGCTGATCACGGGTATGAATCCAGATTGGAGCTATCTCTTTAGACTCTACTCTTTCAGGAACAAAGAAGCAGTCCATCTCCATGTGCTTCGTTCTTTCGTGAAAAACGGGATTGTGAGCAATGTGATGAGCTGATTGATTGTCACAGAGAAGTGGTGTAGCTATAGTAAGTTTCACACCAAGTTCTAACAACAACCATCGAACCCATTGGATTTCACTGATGGTAGTAGCCATTGCTCGATAGTCTGCGTCTGCTGAAGATCGGTAGACGACTGATTGCTTTTTGGACTTCTAAGAGACAAGAGCCCCACCCAAAAGTAACAAATAACCCGTTCTAGAACGACGCGAATAGGGGCATCCAAGCCAATTAGAATCACTATAAGCCACTAAATCTGGTGATCCATCTTTTGGTAGTAGGATCCCCTGTCCCAAACTAGTTTTAAGATATCTTAAAATGCGCATTACTGCACGCTAATGATTTGCTCGAGGATCTAAAACAAATTGGCTGAGTACATTTGCTGAATAAGTGATGTCAGGACGAGTGGCTTGCAAATAAAGCAGGCGACCTATGAGATGCCGATACATGTTGCCATCTATGCTCTCTTCGTTATCCCCTTTATCGAGCTTGAGATTCTGTTCCATGGGAAATTTGATCGGTTTACATCCAAGCATGCATGTGTCTTCTAAGATATCCATAGTATATTTCCGTTGGCTTATAACTAAGCCTTCTTTCGTATGAGATACCTCGATACCCAAAAAATATGTCAAGCTACCAAGGTCCTTGATACTAAATCTAACATCAAGATTGGATTTGATATCTTCAATTTTAGTGTTGTCATTGCCAACGATAATGACATCGTCCACGTAAATAAGAGCTGCAAAGAAACTGGTCTTGTTTTTGTGAATGAAGAGAGAATGGTCTACATGTGATGATTTGAATCCCATGTCATGGAGGGTTGCTGTGAACTTGTGGTACCAATTTCGGCTTGCTTGTTTTAAGCCGTACAACGATTTCTTGAGTTTGCATACTTCTGAGTCACCTTCTTTACCAAATCCTTGAGGCATATTCATGTAAACGTCTTCTTCGAGGTTGTCATGCAGAAAGGTTTTATTCACATCTAATTGGTGAATTATCTGTGACAACCCGAAATTTCCATTTTTACGAACAATATCTATTCAATAGAAGCCAGTCCAGTTTCAGTGATTTTCAGACTTTTCCGAACAAGTTTGTGTACATTAGGGTCTACGTTTAAGGAGATATCAGGAGAGCGGATGCTCCTGGGTTTGTGAAATTTGAACATTTCAAGTTTCATAATGTCATAGTCCAATTTCCGGAATAAAAATATTTTCTGCCAAAATATTTCAGGACTATAAATAGATTTCTGAATTAAATTAATTCATTATTCACAATTCCAACTAGAGAAAAGCCATTTTCTCTCTGACGGATCTTCGGGTTTTCATCCCAGATTGTGATTCTACTTTCCTAGATGTGTTTTAATACTTGTTATATGCTTAATAACATTATTTACATGTCCAAAATACAAGATCCGGGAGCTTACGGCCCAAGAACGTTCTTGGGGTGTAAACTCCAAAACAAGGCCTAAAAGCTACCTAGTCTCATTTTCATGTTAGGTATCTAGTTAGGGACTTTATGTATGAACATTAGAGGCTAGAAATCAATCAAAATCATATAGTTTTAGGAGTTTACGGCCAAGGATATGCTCTTGGGCCGTAAACCCCTTTTTCAAGGGCTAAGAGTGCCCTAAACACCCCTAAGGCTTTAAGACAATTACCCTTTAAAACTTATGACTTGAATGGGGAGTAATTACATCAAAATCATCCCTTAAAGTGAGTTTACGGCCAAGGAACATCTCTTGGGCCGTAAACTCCAAGTGAAGGCACAAATGTGTGCCTAATGTCCCCTTTAGCCTTAAACAAAAACCTAGAAGCTATCCATTATGTGCAAGGGACTTAAAAGAATTAAAACCAACACCCCATAGGAGTTTATGGCCGTAAACTCTAGGGGATATGGTCTTTAGGCCGTAAACTCCAAAGGTGGGGTTTGTTGGGTGGTAAGCTCATATACAAGGTCTTTGGAAGCTTCAAACCCTTTTGCCTTGTCCCGTATCGACTTAGATGCAACCCTTAGGACCTATAACATTTATACAAAGTGTTTTCATGTTCCTAAGTGTCCCAACTTATTTTATTAAGTTATTATTTGGCTAATTAGTTATATATATGCTTATTATATGATAACTAGGCTCGTGCGTGTAAACAAGTCTCCGTTTGCCACCTAGCACGGTATCCGACACTGCAATTCAAACAGCTCACCTCAAGTGAGTTCATACCCCTTTAATCAACCTTTGAAATGATTTTAAATGTTTTAAATACTTTATGGGGGGGGGGGGAATACAAGTTAAATACTTATAGTTATTTCTTCAATCACATGTGATTGCATTAATCACATGTGATTAATAACTAGGAAACCAATGATTTTATCACTGTTCAAACTGTTTATCAAACTATTTTACTTCAAAATGTTTTACAAACTCTTTTACTTTTCAAACTTATTTACAACTGTGATTCAAACAAATGTTCCTTATACTTAAACTGTTCTATCAAACTTATGCCTTCAAATTGCTTTATAGATTGACATCAAGTCGATCTTTTCTTGAAATAATATTTATGTTTCAAATGTCTTATAAAAACTTATTTATGCTTTTATATTATAAATTGCATGCCCATATATGTATAGATGTATAAATAATGTTTAAAGGGCTTAGGAAGGCCATCCGCCCTATTTCCTTTTTCTCGATTTGGATGTGGTCTGGTGGGATTTCGGGTGACCATCCGAAGGTCGTTTCAATATTAATTATATATCAAATATACATATATAGACATAAAAGTACTTCCATATTCATACGTACTAGACACATCATTAGTAAGTTACCATCGGGGTAACACGGGATCATACTATTACAACTGCTAGATCAATGAGTCAGTTCATTCATGAGTCCATATACAACTATACTAGGAAGAGAACATATACAACTATACTAGGAGGAGAACATATACAACTATACTAGAACTAGAAACATTACATTACATATACGAGAATACGTTAACAATTGTGATCCACTGTATCGGAGCATGCCTTAAATGTCATGGCCCGAGTTGTAGCCAGAATTCTCTTGGAGGGAGAGCATGAGTTTACGTATAGATCTATACTAGATTGACTATCCTACACCTTGCTGCTAGCTACAGCTGGACCTGCAGGTCTGCGGGTGCCAAACGTCATTCCGTTATTACGACCATTCATTATGTCGTTGTTACCAGTCGATAGCATGGTGCAATTATCACATTTTACTTTAATATAAATCCGGTTTAAGGTAGTTAGTATAGCAGTAGTTCCTATAATGCAAAACTACAGTACTACAATGATTTACCCATTACATATTTTTAGTCTTAACCTCACTTAAACATTAATGTATAAACTATACTTTGTTAAATGATAGTTACACTTGGGAAATTGCACACTTTTACAACAAACAAGCATACAAAGCAGTTAAGCCTTGGTAGAAGACTACTTTAATAGAAAATATAGGATTTTCTGAGAGATTCAAACTTTTACGAACACTTACATATATTTTACAAACTTATACTTGTGCCAGGTTCAAATGTTTTTGATAACAAACATCGACACTAAAATACTTATGAACTCACCAGCTTAATGCTGATAAACTCTTTCAAAATAACTTGTATTCTCAGGTCATCAGTAGACAGGTACCGATGCTAGCTTTTGGGAAGATGGAGCGCATTCAAGACTCATCATATTATTTTGATTCATATTATATTTTTGGTGTCTAAAACTGTACAGAACACGCTTGTATTAAAATTATATATTTAATGCAATGGATGATGTTGTTTGCTTATTTACATTTACTGTGTTGTGATACTTTACATGTCGTCCTCCGCCCCAGAACGTTTCCGCCGTTCTTGGTTTTGGGGTGTGACATTATACAATTGTTCTTCACAGCTAGAGTCAATAAAATTCATACAGTGACCAATTTAGCGACCAGAGCGAATGTGTCGTGAAAGTCGACCCCTTCCATTGAGTGTATCCTTTAGCGACAAGACGATCCTTGTATCTTACTATGGCACCGTCGGGGTTAAATTTTATTTTGTAAAACCATTTTGATTCTATGGCTCATTTTCCTTCTGGTGGCTTTACGAGTTCCTAAGTATCAATATCTTCCAAGGCCTTGATCTCGTTCTTCATGGCATCACGCCATTTTGGATCCTGAGTTGCATGCTTAAAAATTCTAGGCACATCATGAGTTACAATAGCAACCAAGAAAGCTTTATGAGAAGTTGAAAATCTTTTATTTGAAATATAGTTGGAAAGGGGTGTACCATAGAAGCGACATGATTGGCAGCGGGTGATGCATGGTCAATCGATGGGGGTAAATTAACTTCATAATATTGATACCTGACCGATTGAGCCTTTGATATAATGGGCAGGGTGTTGTCTGGGGGAAGAGGCTCATCAATTCCGAAATATGGGCTGGAATATTGGGCATGTTGCACAGCAGAATCATGATTAGTTGGGCTTGAGTTTTGATCTTGGTGCACAGCGGAATCATGGCGTGTTTCGTGATCATCAGTTTGGTTGTCATTGCTAAAGGATGCATTGTCTCTAGGGTTGTGATGTATGACTTCCTCATCACCCTTTAGCTGAAAAATATCATCTGGTGTTGAGTTGTTATGTTCCTTTGTTGCGTTCATAGGAAATTGGTTTTCAACAAATCGTACATCCCTCGAGACTATGATCCTTTTGCTTTCCAGATCAAAAATCTTATAATCCTTGGTACCGCTCGGGTAGCCAACAAAGATCCTTGGTCTTCCACGCAGCTCGAACTTATCTCCCCCTGTTCCAGTACTGCGATGGTAAGTTAAATAGCCAAAGACTCGCAAGTGTTCATAGATAGGCTTTCTTCCAAAAATAACTTCATACGGTGAAGCTCCTTGTAACACTTTTGAGGGCATTCAATTTATAACATACGTTGCAGTCAACACGCATTCTCCCCAAAAGGTTTTAGGAAGGTTGGCTTGGAAACGAAGAGCCTTATCCGTTTCTAGTAAATGTCGGTGTTTCCGCTCTACCACCCTATTTTGTTGTGGGGTGTATGAACAAGAAGTTTCTAAAAGAATGCCTTCTTTTGCATAAAAATCATGCATGGTATTGGACACAAATTCACCTCCATTGTCGCATCGTATCCATTTTATGCGTTTTCCAAATTGGGTTTTGATCATTTTGTAAAAATCTATGAGACATGTGCTTGCCTCACTTTTGTGTTTTAGTAAGAATGTCCAAACCGCTCTACTAAAATCGTCTAAGACAGTCAAAAAATAAAAAGCCTTAATTGTTGAAGGGGTTCTATATCTCCCCCATACATCACAATGCACCATGTCAAAACAAGCATTTGTTTTAATTTCACTAATAGGAAACGGTAATCTAGTGTGTTTAGCCTTAAAACAAGCATCACAATTTAAATCATTCTTACAAGCTGGAATAAAATCTAAGCGAGAAACTTTCTTTGGTGAAGGGTGCCCAAGTCTTTTGTGCCAGGTCTCGAAGGTGGTCAAGAGAGCTTTATTAGTCTTCACTACCCTCATGCGATATAAACCTTCTATGCGATTACCCGCTCCAATCAAGCACTTCATCCCCAATTCCTGCATGACAAAGAAACTCGGAAAGAAAGTTACAACACAATTAAGTTCATCAGCTAGTTTCCCAACAGATAGTAAATTATAATTAAAACTTGGTACAAGAAAAACTTCTTTGATTTTGATTCCTCCTGGAAGTACATGATCACCCTCACCCAAAACAGGAATCTTGTCTCCATTTGAAATGACGATAGGAGTTCCCTTTGGGATTTGGGTTTTGTTTTTAAGAAAATCACTCCTATGAGTAATGTGTTTGGTGGCACCTGAGTCCACCACCCAACCATCACATGTATCAATTCTACTTGCCATGTTAGCCCTTGGTTGAGATTCGGTTTTAGTTATGCATCCGCTTTCCTTGAAGTGCTTGACAAAGAGATGATATTGTTCATCTGTTAACCCTGAAATTGGGCTAGCTATCATCTCAACGCAGCCGGATTTTGGTATTCCTTTGTCTTGATTTCCATGCCACCATTTAGGGTATCCAATTAGCTTAAAACACCCCTCCTTCATGTGGCCTTGTCTTTGACAGTAACTACATTTTTCTTTCTTTTCATTCTCGATCTTTGTAGTTTTTGGAGCTGCTTTGTTGACTGCCTGTGTGTTTTGCTTGCCTAGTGACTGTTGTTGCACCATTGCCTCACCATAGTTGGCTTGGAAAGCTGAAGCTTCTGATCTGTGTCTCGTTGTTCCACCTGTGATCTCCCTCTATTGTTCATCTTCCGCCACCAAGTGGTAAGTGGCTGCAAGTGATGGTGTTGGTTTCATGGCCAAGACCTGAGACGAATGACTGAAAACTCGTCATCAAGTCCCATGAGGAACTCATAAGTCCTATCTTTCTCCCTCACTTGACTCAAATGTTTCCCAATTGCACACTCACACCCATTGCACACACACCGTGGCATAGGTAGGACAAGTTAAATTTCATCCCAAAGAGACCTTAGCTTCATATAGTAATTGGAAACTGATATATACCTCCCTGTCATGTTACATTGAGTAACTATTTTAATTCATAAGCCCTTGGTGCTCCTTCCTTTTCAAATCGTTCCCCCAGGTCCTTCCAAATTTCATTAGAGGTATTGGCATACCTTATGCTGGTGCGAATCTCCTTTTCCATTGCAGTCATTAGCCAACCCTTGACCATGGCATCGAATCGAACCCAAACCGTGTGTGTTTCCGACTCCTTTTCTGGTTTCTTGATGGTGCCTTCGATCAGTTCCATCTTGTTTTTTTCCAAGGAGAAAGTTGGTCATCTCCTGCTTCCATTCCTTATAATTGTTGTCATTCAGAATCTCATTCACCTGCATCTGTTTTGGATAATCAGATGGGTGAATGTAGAATGGCGAATTGACATCAATGGTTTCGCCCTCTGGCTTCTTGCTTCCATCGCCTTTCTCTCCTGTCATGGTTGCTGAACAATTTTGCTATCCGGTGCGGATAACCCCTCTGATACCATAAAGAAACTAATAAGAGCCAACTTGGTTATTCTATTAATTAAAATCACCGTTGCAGGATACAATACATTCATTAAATAGAATGAAAGTCTAATAAACTAGCTAAACAAATGGATAATCTAGATAAGAGCATAAACTATCGGATAAGATAAGAATCAAAATAAATCCTTTAGAGGTTTTGTTAGAAGGATAAAAAGACTAAGAACTTACTTGAACCAAAAGATGAACTGCCACTAGCTTTCTTCTATGTGATTTGTAGCCTCGCCCTTTCCTTCTTTTCTTCCTCTCGATCGCCAATTCCTTTCCCTATAGATTATTTTCTCTTCGGCCAAAAACACTTTCACTAAAATACGAGCTCTAAGGGCTTGAATAAGTTTATTTACATAAAAAACATATGTG
Organism: Lactuca sativa; assembly: GCF_002870075.4. Lineage (NCBI taxonomy): Eukaryota > Viridiplantae > Streptophyta > Magnoliopsida > Asterales > Asteraceae > Lactuca > Lactuca sativa. Next base: position 33,722,918 of record NC_056628.2, read on the forward strand.
AAATAGGCTTGTGAAAAAGAACAAAATCCGCCAATGATCTTGTCAAAATATGGCTCAAAATTTATACTTCAATTTAGCCCCAAAAAAATTTTATAATGGCAGTTTTAGCCGCCATAAATCAATTCCTTTGCACCAACGAGTTTTAAAACTGCCAATTTCAGTCCTTCCTTAAGAAATAGTTACAAAACTTCCAAAAACTCATTGTATAAATTTTTTATTGTTATTATTATTGTTATTTCTTAGTTATTTTTTTACTTGCATTTATAGTTATATTTCTCTGTTAAACAATTAAACAAAAAATGGGACGTTACACATAGTAAAACAGAATGGATCAAGCCACCTGAAAACTTAACTAAGTCTTTTATAAGCCTTATGTACCAGCATCTCTATAAGCTTTACATTGATACATGAGTACATAGCACATTTAAAAATAACACGTAAGTCGAAAAGACTTGTGACCTACATGGGTTTTAACCCAAAAAAACAATCCAAACATGCTTTCATTATAGTAGTTAAAACATATTGGCAATCTTCTAACATTTAACTTGTCATAATAAACAAATATGGGAATCCCATATCCGCAAAACATGACCTTAGAGATGCAATTGTACACATTGAGATTGCATATCCCAAGATATAACCTTGCAGATAGAACTATGCTTCAAGATATAATCTTACAGATGCGAGTGCTCTCAAAACATAATCTAGCATATAAGACTGCACTCAAAACAAAATCATGCAGATAAGACCGTACTAAAAAAATAATCATGCAGATATGACCACACTTAAAACATAATCTTGCAGATAAGAATGCACTCAAAACATAATCATGCAGATAAGAATGAACTCAAAACATATTCTTGGACATATGGGAAAAATACCCATAGTTATTCCATAATCAAATATTTACTATCCTTGGGATAACAAATTATCCCAAAGCTATCTCTTATCACTTTGTCCTACTACCAGAACCTACAAGGTGGGTTTCTCTATAAAAACTATAACCATAACCTATTATTAGGCAACATATGACCATAACCTACCACTAGGTAACTCGTAACCATAACCTGTCAGTAGGTTCTATAACATGAATAAATTCACTAACAACTACTATATACGAGAAATATAATCTTGATAATTATCACAAATCCCAAACTGTAGTCTTTAATACTCAGTGAGGAGTATATCACATCACTAGCATATGTAATACATTATAATACCCATTCATTTAAAGCCTATAAGCTTATTTACAAATGTACACAAAATAACATCAATTGTCCCAACAGTTAGTATCAACCATATGGTACACTAAAACTTTCCTAACATAGCTAATAGCACAACCCTGTATCCAATAAATGTAATGTATGCTAAAACTATTAGCAATACCTTTTTTAATCTCAACTTGAGAACACAATCATTTAAGTGATAAAACACTTCATAACAAACATATATACATAGAAAATTCATTTTCTATCAACTCAAAAATCTTCATATGTGCTAGTGAAAACTAACTTCAGCTTTGGCCTCTAGTGTGTTGTCTAGCAACTCAAGTACTTGCCCAAACCTATTTGCACTATATACCAAGTTCATATGGACTTGTCCCAATACACTAGGAGTTAACATTAGTAATCATTTGTAACTAGGCTAATTAAACTTCATATCACAACTACGAAACGACCAAACCCCATAAGTCATTAGGTCAATCTTATTTATATGAAGACTAGGGCTAGCAACCCTGGTAATCCAAATCAAGAATCTTATAACACAATTCATTTATCAACACTACCATTGATTTCATAATAACACCATATCATGACTCTAGCAATAACATTGGGTTCTAACAACCCTACACAATTAACGCCATGTTAACATAATTACATACTACCGGGTCAAGAAAATACCTTATCACCTTCAATGATTGTGCCCTCACTAACCAGCCTCACGACATTGCGTAATTGTTCATAGCTCTCCCACAAAACCGTACAACGAATTGAGAAAACACCGATATATAATCATGGCTACTGTGCTATGACAAACATGTTACTGTGCCGTGGTGACATGTTGAACTTCACAAATACCACATGTTGCCATGTGTCACTCTCCAATTGACATGTGTCCTCATAACTCACTTCATCCTCGCATCACAAAAAACGCATGACCCTGTCGCATAGTACCAAACTCTAACTGTTTAACTTTGACTTTTGTTGGCTTTCTTAGATAATAACGTACTTTTATCTCAACTTCGAACGACCATAATTTTCCCATACGGACACCAGTTTCGACAAACTTTATATCCATTGATTCGTATTAGAGAGAACAACGACTTTCTTAACATTAATCCTATATAGAGTAAATTGATTTTCAAATTTATGGGTAAAATCTCTCCCATTAAGAAGATTCTATCCTCAAAATCTCTTAATTATTTCCATGACTGTGACGCAATTCTCTAACACCTCATAAGGTATTATAGTATACTTCCTAACACTTTACATCAAAATGCAATGTTAATCCTCCCTTGTAAATATACTAATAATGGTTATTATGTCATGACTCATCATGTCATCCATCTTATCACAAACCATCAAATATACCACCTATAGTGTACCTCACTATCTTACACCCTATAAGATGTTATTCCTTCAATCTGCATAACATGTATTACCATGTTTATCATTTACTTTACTTTTTTTATTCATATTGGACATTTCATCGTTCTTCTTCATACTTTCAGTATGAATATCCTTTAACATGCTTTAGACATATTCATCTATTCTTACGCTTTGGTCATTATAGACCGTTCTGCAAATAAAAAAAACATATTAATTGCCAATGCAATCACCACGATTCTAAAAAGTATCTTAGAAATGAACATTGTTTGCGAGATAGTTCATCAAATACATTACAATCTATCCATGACTTGTAGGCACCAACAATGCAATAGTCAGAACCAAAAGAGTAACAAAAACTCTTATACATAACTTACTTTTTTCCTCCTCAGAGTATTATTGAATAAAATTCTAAGAGAGACAACAATTTAACCATTGTTAATCTACTAATATCTCTCTGAATATTATATTTGGCCAATATCCCCATGCAATAATTCATATATACCAAGGATCATATTTACCTACACATAGCAGAATATAAAACCACATAATATTCCTAAATAAGGGCATTGTAGGAAAAATTTACTATTTCCTGCCAATCATCATCATTATTTTCCTTATTTACATTTTCATCATCGTTCAAACATCATTCTAATGTTAACCATGAGTTTCCTCTAATAGTATGTAAAGTACCTTAACATTTTCTTGCGAGCTTAAGAAAAAAATCCAACTTTCATGGTCATTCTTCTTGATATACTTAATCAGAAGCTTGCATTTTTCTTGTATCAACGACCTTTTCTCTAATCATGTCTTTTCATTGGAATCTTCTAATTCCATATTCCATCTACCCAACGGAATTTCTTTACAATTCATGATCACCATGAATAAATCATACTCTTCTATGTAATATCACATGAATCTAAATTTATGTTCCATCTAATTACATTGGGAAGCAACCAATCCCTATTGAACCTTTATGATAAGGATATTAATTTCTGTTGGAAATTAGTCTTCCAACAAAACACTGACCAAAACTAGAAATAAATTTTCTCGTTAGAATATCAATTATTTTTGGAAGTAACCCTTCTGTTAAATCACTTCTCACCATTGGAAGTAACCCCTTCCGACGGACCACTCATCCTCGTTGGAAGTTACTCTTCCAACATACAATTCCTTATCGTTGGAAATAACCCTTCCAACAAACTATTATTTATCGTTGGAAGTAACCCTCCCAACAGGCTATCTCATAATTGTTGGAAGTAACGCCGAACAGACTATCTCATCACTATTGGAAGTAACCCTCCCAACAGAGCAACTCAATATTGTTGGAAGTAACCCTCCTAACAGTCCAACTCATCACTGTTGGAAGTAACCCTTCCTATATAGAAACTCATTACTATTGGAAGTAACCCTCCCAATAGTCCAACTCATCACTGTTCGAACTAAACCTTACAACAGTCCATTCATCATTGTTGAAAGTAACACTTCCAGTAGTCTACTCTTTATCGTTGGAAGTAACCCTTCCAACAACCCATCACTTTATCGGAAAGTAAACCCTTCCCAGTAAATTATACTTAATAATAGCTAACCTTTATCAACAAATCCATCATCTTTTTTAGAAGTACCCCTTCTGAAAAAGTCTCCATCACTATTGGTATAATCCTTCCAACATGATACTAATTATTGTTAAAATAACCCTTCTAACAATATGCTTTTGTTAGAAAGTAACCCTTTCCAACAAAATCCCTCACCAGGAAGTAACCCTTCGAAACGAAGCAATGTAAACACACTCCAATCACTGTTGGAAGTAACCCTTCCAACAGAGAATCGATTATTGTTAATAATAAACCTACTAACAATACTCTTACCAGGAAGTAATCCTTCCTAGTCCACTTTATCATCACTTGAGTAAACTACTTAATTTACTATTATTGGTCATACAACCGACTTCTTTTATTCCAATTAAAGAAACTCCCTTTCTTTACATTTTTATAGGAATTTTACATATGCTAAATATCATTCATAAAATGTTTTGGTTATCTAACAATCAACTCTTAGTATTTATCACACAATTATACTCTACTAAACCTTATTAATTTAGAAGAAAATTCAACTCATTATCTCATATATACTTGGCTATTTTCTACGATCCAAATACTGACCATTGTCGGCAAACACCCAAACAAGGTTTTCTAACACTCCTTGTGGATCCAATCATATTCCATAACTCAAACATTGACCTCTTCATAAAAATAACCATGCCGACAAGGCCCCATATTTAGTTATCATATGGACTACTAACCCAACTAGTTTATTTATTTATTATTTTTTTAATGACAAATACAAATATATATACTAAACTACTCCTAAGTTGTTTCACTTATGTCTACGGAGGGACTTGAACCCTCGACCTCAAGGAGGCAGGGAAACACCGGATACCGTTGGGTTAGAAGCCCTTTTGTACTAACCCAACTAGTTAACCATTGATATCTATGCACCATGATATATCTATTATCATAAGAATTCTTAGGGAAAATCATACCTTCTTTGGTACTACTTTGCAACGGGAAAGCCATTCTAATAATGTTTCCTTTATCCCAAGCTTAACTCATATAAAATTTTATGTTTCGATCAACTCACAGTAAGTTCCATGTTTTTGTAGAGATATGTGCCCATAACACTACATGCATACTATACTTATATAGTCTCGACGTCACCATTTCGTTTTACCAATTCACATGTTCAAATAAATCAACCTTATCAATCTTCCAATACATTCTGTCTCTGATATTTTATCAAATCAATTCTTTTTTCTATTAACATTTTGTTAACTATCTTGTTAGCTTCTATCAGTTCCATATCCTCACAAAATAGGTTCACTTTCTAATACTAGTACATATACCTCACTCACTGAATACGCATTAACTTGAGGTTTTACCAAAGCAGCATTAACACGTTGTGGCCATTTCTTGCTCGTGTCACATCCATACTCACTATCTACATATATCAATGTACTTAGCTTATGCGTCACGTACTTATTACTAATGCACTGTGTTATCAAAGATCCTACCTTTTTGTCATTATCTTATAAATATAATGCTTAATAATATTTCTCAATGAGCCAGTCACATAGGTGGTCCCTACATTTCCCTGGGTAATTACTTCCACCTATGAATTTTTAACATTTACATGCACCCCTACTAGACATTGTCTACTAACTAGGATAACTCGATCCCTTTCTCATTACACACATGAATCATCATTTTATTACTATGACCTATCATTCCTTTACATTATCTCATGTTAGGAGTTATACATTTACTCCAACTCGCTTTTCTCTTCTCTTTACACACGATTATGATCTGCAAAGAAATCCATGCGTCATTCCGGGCACATCTCTCAAATGTGACTTCTTCCATGGTATATACTACATCACACACCCATTGGAAACTTTGATTGCCAACATTTAACTTTATGTTCTTTTGCTCCACACCAGTAGTAGCGTGAAATTCCTGCTAACATGAAATGCATATTCTGAGAACAGGACTTTTGCATAACACTAGACCTTTCCTTCCTTAGTAACCCATGCTTTACCCACCAAAGCCAACATGCTTGTGGATCGACTCATTATTCTTCTTGTAACGTCCAAAAAATAAGACCCAAAAATTTCATTTTCAAAATTTTAAAACGATAATCCAAAACATTTTCATACAACCAAGATGGATCAAAGTGTGTCACCACAACATAAAATATCAACGTAAATCATAAAATGCAAAATGAGATGGTGTGTGCTCTTCAGTTATCCTGGGCTCTTCCCTTTTGAACCAGAAGTACCTGAAACATAAAGTGAAAACCATAAGCACAAAGCTTAACGAGTTACCCAAAATAACACATACCATACATAATAAACACATACTAGGCCCCCACCCTTCATTGGGCATCGCTCGATATTGACTCCCACCCGGCCTCGGGCCCTGCTGGGTTTACAGATCTATCAATCATCACGCCGCGCCTAACATTGGGCCCCGCCTGATACACATATAAACATATAAACATATAATCATACTAACACATGCGATAATCACAAAGATAATTTCATACAATACAATCATCGGGCCTCGCCCAACATTGAGCCCCACTATGTATACATACCAACGCATACACATGCAAGAGTCACGCAGACATATAGCATCCTAACATAATAAACCATAGGCCAGCATTGGTATCTTTGACCCAATAAACATGGTGAGGAAACTCACCTCAAGTTGCTGAGTCTCTCAGATAAATCTCTATATGTTGGTCCGATAAAATACCCACGCTATCATCATAAAATAACATCTAATTAATAATCGGATTCTGACCCATAAATAAGATTCTAAACTAGAGTAAAAGACCATTTTACCTTTTACCTAACTTGGCCGAAGGCTAAGGCCCAAACCAACTACTCAAAAAGGCTCAATTCCAAAAATGGTCACCTAAATCCCAATAATGGCCCAATCTTCTAAATTGGGCCGAAATCCCTTCGTGGGCCTTCAACCAAAAGAACCCAATAAAATAGTACCAGCCCAAAAAAACTTTGATGGCCCAACAAGACCCTAATCTCCTAAGGTCCAAACATAGGCCCAAAACCGAGAAGCCCAAATCCGAAGCCGACCTGTTGAGTATGCGGGGCTAGTACGCGCAGCGTACCAACTTGGTATGTGACATCCCCAAAATCACGGCCAGAAAAGACCGATTTCATTTATGCTTTTTAAAATAATTTCAAAGTAAATCCTTTTGATTTAAAAGTGTTGCGGAATTTGTTCCCAAAACAAAATATGATAAAATAATATTTATGAAAGCATTTCATCAAGAGATGCATTTTCATTATATAATCAAAACTCGGGATGTCATGTTCCGATACAGACCATAAAGCATAAACGATAACATTACAAGTCATTCAACAAATATATACATATACAGACTTGTAAACAAAAACAACTCGATGATTCATCCATCTTACGCCCTTGCACCACTTCCTGTAATACAAATAAAACTGAGTGGGTCAGGCTTGGGAGCCTGGTGAGCATATAGGGTTTTCAACCCACAATAAATAAATTATATTTAATTTCACCAACCAATCACTATCCTGGTTACCCATTCCCGTTATCCTCACTTTACGTCCCTAAAATAACATCTATCTCAAGGGACCTAATATAGGATTTTCATCGGGACGGACATTACTGCTAAGGGCTTTCCTCAACAATAGATATCCTAAAGGCAACCATGAGGGGGATAGAGTACACCGGTGAACACATCGTTCACAACACCTACAGGTTATGAACTTGCTAGCGTTCCACTGGACTGTCTAGAAAGAGTCCGTGGTCGTTATCCATACTCTGCTGAATAACTAGATCAACAACAACAACATCGAGGCCTCTCATCTGTTTATTACACACCAACTATCTACCCATGTTCTACCCAACATATTAGTAGATAAAAATATATATTTTTATACATAGTTTAAAACCTGTATATCATTTTCATTCAATACATATTCCACATAACAGATGAGGCACACCCACATAACACGTATTTCATAGAAAATAAATCAGATCTATGAGATAGAAGAGAATGAATATACATTCACACATATAACAACAAAATTATACACATAAACAACAATATACTTAATACACTCAAACCATACTTGTATTATTATCGTGTTTATGAAAGGTAGTATACACTCACATGATCATAAGACGATCAGACAGCACTACGGCTTGTAGAAGTAGTATTCTTCGACAGATCTGGAAGATCTTCACAAAAATCGAACTTCTCGCGGGCAGAGCTTCAGCTCGGGAATCACGCTCTACGAGATTCTCGGGGCTTCGGATCTTGCTTCGGGACTCGGGAATGATACCGGGGCTTCGGGGTACTTCTGGCATGCAAATCGATGCAAAACAGGAGAGAGAAGAGAGAAAAATAGCAAAGGAGTCGGCTGCTCTCGCATCCTATTTATAGGAGGCTGGAGCCTCGGAGTACACGGGGCGTACGCCTGTACGCGGGGCGTACTCGTCCGAAATCGTCATTGCGTTCGTCATCTGAAGAACTCGAGTGCGCAGGTCGTCATGCTTCGCTGTACGCGGGGCATACAGCAGTATGCTGGGCGTACTTCGGATATGCCCGGTGACTCCCCCTTCGGATAATACCGGGTTTTATAATTAAATTTAAATATTAATTATTTAATAAACTTCGGAAATTCATATCTTCTTCATACGAACTCCGTTTTAGACGTTCTTTATATCCACGCGTAGGTGAGACTACGCTCTACAACTTTCGTTTAGACTTCGTCGGCTAATTTTGACTTTATTTTTATTATTTATTTTTAGTAGGCCCGGACAGGAAAACTTCGTTATAAAATCATCACTTCTTCGTTTGACGTCCGTTCTCGCCTAACTTTTCATCGCTTCGATACCAATAATGGGATCTTCGATTCTTGTTTAGATTGTTTCGGCTAAATACCGCTCGATCTCAAATCGAGTATTTCAGGCTGCATACCGCTAAGTCAAAACTTCGGAAAATCGTAACTTCCTCATACGAAGTCAGATTTGGGCGTTCTTTATATATTCGGAAACCTCGTTTCAACTACTACAACATTATCCAAAGATATCAAGTTTATTTTACACTTAAATTTTGACACTTATTTTTATTCTTAATTAATCCAACCACATAATTAAGCAATTAAACACAAAACACATAATACTCAAATAATACACTTCTATTATTTCAAAACGGGTTACAAAGGTTAACCTAGACTATTATATCAACATTAATGATAGGCCCAGAAACACAGGCGTTACATGGTATGCCCATCGTACTCCCAACTGTCCATCCCACTCCATTAAACACTTAATCCGTTGAGACTTCAAGCCAAACCCTCAAATCTGATTCTATAAGACCACTTATCACGTAAAGTTGGCAAATTTACACACATGCATGGCTTAATAGTGCTCAAGAGTTCAAAAAGAGATTAACAAAGGTCTTAACACATACATGGTCCAAGATACACCATAAAGCTTGCATTTTTATGAAGAAGGGGACCAAAAGAAGCAAAGATCTAACACTAATACTTCTGGAGTGAGTCAAGACGCTCATCAATCACTTTAGGGACTGAAAAGCATAAAATAACAACATAACTAGATATAGCATCAAGGATAATCAAGATGTGAGATTTTTACCTTAAAAGCTTGCAAATGATGAGTTAACCCTCGATCTTCAAGCTCAATACACCTCTCCAAATGATCCTATTTTCTTCTGCTTTAAAAACCACCAACAAACACTCTTTAAGACTCAAAACTCACAAAAACACACTAGGGTTTCGATTTCAGGGCAAAGGAAGGTGGAGGCTGGCTAAACATGACCAAATGAGGCTATCATAAGGTTTAAATATGGTGCAAACCCCAAAATTTAGGGTTTCACACTGACTTAAATATGCCAGGCGTACTCCACGTACACCCAATGTACGTGGATTGGATCGGCGATCACAACATCAGGCTAGTACGCCAAGCGTACTGTAACGCCCGCAGATTCGGGCTAGTCAATTTAGAGACAATGAACATTAAAAATGAATTTTTGATAGAAGACTATTTAGAATAAATAATATTAACCACATTATAATATATCTCACGGGGATTCTGTACATATAAAGAATGCTGAAATCCGACTTATAACGAAGAAGTTATGACACGTCGAAGTTTTGCGACAAAACTGGCACGGTGCCACATATCGTAAAAAGTGAATTTTTGATAAGCTACTTTTTAGCCTTAGCAATCTAAACAAAAGTCGTAGTATACGTTAAACTGAGAACATACATAAAAAGAACGTCCAAATCTGATTTCGTTTGAGGAAGTTATAATTTTTCTAAGATTTAACATAACAGTGCACAACCTGAAAATCGAATTTTAGATTGATCGAAATTTTGCCGACACAACCTAAATAAGAATTGAAGATCTCATTAATACGCGCTCAACGATATAAAGACAATCGGAATCAAACGTCAGATTACAAATTTATGAATTTTTAACGAACTTTAACTGTTTAAGCCTGTTAAAATATTACTTTAAAAATAAAGTCAAAATTAGCCGACATAGTTTTAATGAAAGTTGTTGATCCCATCAATATCTACGCGAGGATATAAAGAACATCAAAAATGAAGACCGTATGCAAAAGTTACGGATTATAGAAGATAATAAGTTTTTGGAGTAATCTACGGATGACACGTGGCGTGATCTAAGCCACTCCTTCCTCACCATGGCTTGACACTAGATAGTGACATGTGGAATGGGAACACCCAACGTTCGGCAAGGGTATGCTCAGTGTTCGTCCATCAAACAACCTATAAAGAGAGGCGCAAATCACTTCATTTCTCCAAACCTTTCTAACCTTTCTCTCCCAAATACCCCCAAACCCTCTAGGCTTATCTCTATCACCTCCTAGGTGTTAGAAGCGAGTCCTAGAGAGCCAGAAAGCCCTGAGAAGAAGAGCCTTTGACTCAGTAGTTCTGCCCGCGCAGAGCCCAATTCCTTGTTAGAAACCCCAGTAAGTGAGTTATGCTTACCATACTTTAAGTATAACTTACGTTTAAGTTCATTATCGTTATTATGAACCTATAAACAAGATTTATCAGTGATTCCAAGTCATTATACTGATTGATCTACTTACGGGGATGATGTTTAGGCTGTGATTTCGTGAGCTATTTAAAGTGGGATTTCCATATAGTATACTTCATATACCAAATAGACCCTACCTCCGATATGATCCTACCTGGTTGTTCCTTACTTGATAGATCATGAAAGTAGACTTTGAGTTAATGATAAATCTAGACTAATAGTTAGTCACAATAAATATTAGACTAAAATCTAGTAATAATGATACTAGGTTTCCTTGAAGGAAAAGAAAATTGTTAGAAGCAAAGCGATGCCTAAATTTCGAGTCATCACTTTTACAAGTGAGTGCATAGTTACTTTCATCTTACACATAGATATGAACTATTTAATATTAATACATGCTATATGTGCTTATTGTGTGTGTTCCAGATATCTATGCTAGATGAACGATTTATACATGTTTTACTTGATTTAAACTGTATACGTATTTTTATACCTATAAGAATATTGGGTAAAGATGGGTAGATGAATGATGAGAGATAAAAGATGATATAAATGAACTCTAAATATCCTGGCAGCTGCACCTAATGGATAATATTGGTTATTGTGCCTAAAAGACAACCTTTTAACTACATATTCACCAGATGTACTCTAAAAACCCTGGCAGCTTTGGACTTAGTGCCTTATGAATGGACGTAGACAGCTATGGATTTAGTGCCCTATAGATGAACGTTGGTAGCTATGGACTTAGTTCCTATTAGATAAATGTTCGCAGCTATGGACTTAGTGCCTATAAGATAAACGTTGGCAGATATGGACTTAGTGCCCTATATCTATGCTAGATGAACGGTTTATACACGTTTTACTTGATTTAAAATGTATACGTATTTTTATACCTATAAGAATATTGGGTAAAGATGGGTAAATGAATGATGAGAAATGAAAGATGATATAAATGAACATTGGCATCTACGCCACAACCTGTAGGTGGTTTTGAACTACGTGTTCACCATATATACTCTAAATATCATGGCAGTTGCGCTTAATGGATAATATTGGCAGCTGTGCCTAATAGATAACCTTTGAACTACTTGTTCACCAGATGTACTCTAAAAACCCTAGCAGCTATGGACTTAGTGGCTTATGAATGGATGTTGGCAGCTATAGATTTAGTGTTCTATAGATGAACGGTTGAAACTGTGGATTGAGTGCCCTATAGATGGACATTGGCAGCTATGGACTTAGTGCCTAATGGATAACACTGACAACTATGGACTTAGTGCCTGTTAGATAAATTCTGGCAGCGATGGACTTCGTGCCTATTCCTTGGGAATCCTTAGGAAAAAATATTGAGGATTAGATGATTCTTAGGGAAGATACTTAAGAATATAGCAGATAATGGGGATGGGTAATTGGGTTAATTGTATGATGATTAAACAAAATAATTATATTATTATGGGTTGAAAAACCTATGTACTCACCAGCTTTCCCAACTTGACCCACTTAGTTTATTTGTATCACAGGTATCGATACGAAGATACATTACATTGAGAGATTAAAGGAGATGTAGATCATTAGTTTAAATTAATGTAAGGTCTGTTTATGCTTATGTTTCTATATTGACGATGACATCCCAATGTTTTAATATAAATAAAATACGTTTCTTCGGAAATGCTTTGATAATATCATTATCATGTTTTCTGGGAACAAATCCCGCAATATTATTCTTCAAAAAGGATACTATGACTTTTAAATAAGCATAAATGAATCGGTCTTTTCTGGCCATGAAAATGGGGATGTCACAGTTGGTATCAGAGCATCAGTATAAGCGAACTAGGAGTAACGATTTATTTCTAGACTTAAACTTAGAATGCTAAGCGATGATCGTGAGGAGTGTGTCTATTATATTCTAGGTAGTACACCTGAATTGACACAAACACTAGCTTACTTTAGGATTAGATGCCTAAACTGCGTTTATGTGCTAAATGATTTATGCTATAAGATGCCTTATACGCTTTAGGATGTTATTATTTGATTAGATCTGTGGTCGATTGCCGACCGGATCTGGAAATTTTATGTGTTCAGATTTCTAAACGTTTAATTATGGTAATAGAACTTGCATGTAACTTCTTGGACTAATAAGGAAGATTACATGTCTAAAACTTATCTATATTCGGTTCCCGATACAATGGTGAAGACTCGTAGCAAATTGAGTAAACGGAGGAAGAGAGGAGGCTTACGATAGTGAATGACACTTATCTGAAGATATCGTAAGAGAGGTATCTTTCCTTTAGAATGCGTCTAATAAATAATATGTCTAGTATGGGAGAAGTACACTTTCAATTAGCAGAAAGAAAGAACTTGGTATAATCCATGAAGCTATCCCATCGTATGGAATTTCCACCACCAACCGAGTTGAAGCATAATTGATGATTGAAGATACGCAAGGAAGAAGTTCTAGTAGAGCATAGGGAAATTTTTATGATTATTTGGACACATTCGTATGTGTTAAATCGTTTTGTGGTTTTAGGAAATAAAAACTTGGGAACAATGAGACAATACTTGGAATGAGTATGAGTAGGTGTGAAAGGTGGTAGAGGCCTATACTACCAGAAGCACAGGACTCACACTTGGATCAGGTAAAGTCACAAGGTTACCAAGGCGCTAGTAATTGATCCCGTTTTGTTCATGTCTATCGTTACCATTGTTTCGGTAATAACTAAGAAGATGACTATTATTCCGATCCTGGTGGTGATATCAAATCGAGTCCGACTAAGATGAGTGTGTTACGTGGTTCAGAGAACCAAATTCGATGTAGCGTCCAACTTAAGCCAAAAGATTGAACTGAAAGATAATCAAAGCGATCAATAGAAGTATCACGATCACCGTGGAAGTAAAACGCTTGTAGATAGAAGTGGTACATGCTAGAACGTGATTATATCACATTAGAACATGAATGAAGGTATATTCCATTCTGGAATCTGACTCAAAAAGACTTGAGTATAAGCATTGCATCATATGATGAGAGGTCATTAGAACATGAACCATCGGTTTGTTACGATAGTTGAAATAAAGTCTATTACAGAGGAGCAGGAGTCTCCAATAAGGATCGATATTGTAACTCGAAGGCTACAATTGAAAGTCTAAAATAGTATGAAGATCGGGTGCAATATTGAGCACCGCCAGCAGTCAACAAGTCCCAGAGTTAGATACTCATTTGAAAGAACATAAGAGTTACGGTTATTACGTATGATGAAAAGATAACGTGTGGAGTCATTATACAAGACCTATTTTCTTAATGATTCCAAGACGTAATCAACCTAAGGGAGAGATAATCGTAATGCCCACAAATTCGGGCTAGTCAATTTAGAAACAACAAGCGTTAAAAATTAATTTTTGATAGAAGATTATTTAGAATAAATAATCTTAACAAAAGTATAGTATATGTCACATGGATTCCGTACATATAAAGAACGCCGCAATCTGAATTATAACAAAGAAGTGATGACCCGTCGTAGTTTTACGACAAAACTGACACGGTGCCGCGTATTGTAAAAAGTGAATTTTTGATAATCTACTTTTTAGCATTAGGAATATAAAAAAAACCGTAGTATATGTTAAACCGAGAATGTACATAAAAAGAATGCCCAAATCTGACTTTGTTTGAGGAATTTATGATTTTTCTAAGATTTAGTAGAAAAGTGCACAACCCATAAATCGAATTTTAGATCAATCGATTTTTTCCGACACAACCTAAATGAGAATTGATGATCTCATATATAGGAGCTCAATGATATAAAGGCAATCGAAATCGGACGTCGGATAATAAAGTTATGAATTTTTAACGGACTTTAACTGTCTAAGTATGTTAAAATATAACTTTAAAAATAAATTCAAAATTAGCCGACGGAGTCTAAATGAAAGTTGTAGATCTCGTTGATACCTACGTGTGGATATAGAGAACCTAAAAAACGGAGCTCGTATGCAAAAGTTACGGATTTTAGAAGATAATTAGTTTTTGGAGTAATATGCGAGTGACACGTGGCACGATCTGAGCCACTCCTTCCTCACCACAGCTTGCCACTAGATGGTGACACGAGGCAAGGGAATGCTCAATGTTTGTCCATTAGACAACCTGTAAATAGAGGCGCAAATCACTTCATTTCTCCACACATTTCTATCCTTTCTCTGCCAAATGCCCCCAAACCCTCTAGCTTTTTCCTTAGCACCTGCTAGGTGTTAGATGCGGGTCCTTGAGCACCGGAAAGCCCCGAGAAGAAGAGCCTATGCTCAAAAGTTCTGCCTGCTCAGAGCCCGGTTCCACGCTAAAACCCCCCAGTAAGTGAGTTATGCTTACCATACTTTATGTATAACTTATGCTTAAGTTTATTATCTTTATTATGAACCTATAAAGAAGGTTTATCGATGATTCCAAGTCGTTATACTGATTGATCTACTTATGGGGATGATGTCTAGGTTGTGATTTAGTGGGGTGTTTAAAGTGGGATTTCCAAACAGTATACTTCGTATATACTAAACGGACCCTAACTCCGATATGATCCTACTTGGTTGTTCCTTACTTGATAGATCATGAAAGTAGACTTTGAGTTAATGATGAATCTAGACTAATAGCTAGTCACAATAAATATTAGACTAAAATCTAGTAATAATGATACTAGGTTTCTGAAAGACCCTTAACTTTCATACTAAAGACATTGTTACTCCAAGTTACTCCAAAACATGCTACATTCATATTTATAAACAATATTTACATTGATAGTTTGATTACAAAAGACTCGATACAAACCGACTAAGTTTTAGTATATTACATAACTACCCAGGATATTATAGTTTTATACATACATAAACCCAAGTACAAAAGTACTAGTATAAACTATTCTAAATCTTCCAACAGTATATGACTATACTGGATTCTCCTTACCTGCAATTGTTAAACACTGAGAGGGGTAAGCGGTGACACTTAGTGAGCTCAATAATAGATATAATATAACGTTATGCCATATATACACTTCAATATGGCAGAAGCAAAGGTAACAAGGAACAACAAAGTCATATGTGAATCATACGACAAGCTTTCCATATCAATCAATGATTTTATTCAAAGATATACAATCATTGATACATAACAATTTCAATACTTGATATACATCAATAACACTTCGTGCCAAATGGCACAGAAGACATACAATTTCTGATTTAAACATTTTGGTAGATTTCAGGCTTTTAGCCCTATCTTACCTTCTACTAATGCCATAGGGGTAGAAATCATTCTTTTGCAAGACATGCTCTACACGGCCAGTGGCTACATACCAATACCATTGTGAATCTAAGTCCTTACACTGATCACATGGCCAAAGGTACAACTTTGCTATCAAAATAGTAGAAATAATAACACGAGATGACAAAACGGAAAAGCACATATCACATATAACACATAACATACAATTGTTCCTATATATTGAACTCACCGTGAAATAACCGGGGATTAAAGTATTAATTTGGGCAGCACTTCGACTTTAAATATGACTTTCTGTGACGAAACCAGGGATTTTAATTAAAAACCGTCCTTACGCGGGCAGAGTTTCGACTTGAAAATATGATTTTCTCAGGAACTTTGGAGCGTCGGGACTTGCTTCGGGTGTTGGTGATGATATGGGGCTTCAGGGGGTTAAAAGTGGGTAATAAGGAGAGTAGTGAGTGAAAGATGTAAGACTTTGTAACCTAAAATCGGGCAGCATTGCATCGCTTATATATGGTTCGAAGCAGCTCACTACACGGGGCGTAGTTCCTCGGTACGTTGGGCGTACTGCGAGGCGGTCCACTACGCTTAGCGTACCCCTCGTATGCGGGGCGTACCTGCAAGGTGTCGACTGATCGGAACCCGAGCCTCGGATGTGTCATGAATGCATGATACGTGTTCTTCGGATCTAGTACACTGGGCGTGAGTACTGTACGCTGGGCGTACTCTTTGGAAAAATCTCGAATTTTCATTTATTTTTTATTTAAAAATTTCAAAAATTCATATCTTTTGCATACGAGCTCCGTTTTTGACGTTCTTTATACCCACGCGTAGGTGAAATTATCATTTACAACTTTCGTTTAGACTTTGTTGGCTAATTTTGACTTTATTTTTGATATTATATTTTTAACGGGCCGAGTCAGGAAAAGTCCGTTAAAAATTCATAACTTCTTCATCCAATGTCCGTTTTTGTCTGTCTTTTTACTGTTCTACTAATCTTAACTAGACATTCGATTCTCGTTTAGGTTGCGTCGGCTAAAAATCACTCAATCTTTATTTCGAGTTTTTAGTTGTCTATTGCTATTCCGAAACTTAGAAAAATCATAACTTCCTCATACGAAGTCAGATTTGGATGTTCTTTTTATGAAAATTCTCGGTTTAACAAATACTACAATTTTTCTCTAGATCACTAGAGCTAAAAAGTAGTTTATTGAAAACTCACTTTTTACGTCATGCAGCGTCGTGCCGGTTCTATCACGAAGCTTCAATAAGTCATAACTTCTTCGTTATAACTCAAATTTCGATGAGGTTTTCGCCTAAATGTTTCTAATGAGATTATTTACAACTTTCACTAATATAATTTTACTTATTTTCAACTTTATATTTTCGTTAATTATCAATATTTGACTTTTTGATTGAAATCTCATAAGACTTCCAATATTTTTCCGAGTGATTGTAAACATAGTTTTACTTCATTTCTAGTAAAAACTATCTGTTAGAACTCAACACTCAAATTCATATAATATTTCATTATATTATTCACTTTTTAAAATTACATAACACGATAATCGAACGTGTATGTTACAGTTTCACTGAAGGAAAAGAAAGTTGTTAGAATCGAAGCGTTACCCGAATTTCGAGTCATCACTTTAACAAGTGAGTGTATAGTTACTTTCATCTTACACATAGATATGAAGTATTTAATATTAATACATGCTATATGTGCTTATTGTATATATTCCTGATATCTATGCTAGATGAACGATTTATACACGTTTTACTCGATTTAAACTGTATACGTATTTTTATACCTATAAGAATATTGGGTAAAGATGGGTAGATGAATGATGAGAAATGAAAGATGATATAAATGAACATTGGCATCTACACCACAAACTGTAGGTGGTTTTGAACTACGTGTTCACTAGATAGACTCTAAATATCATGGCAGCTGCGCTTAATGGATAATATTGGCAGTTGTACCTAATAGATAACCTTTGAACTACTTGTTCACCAGATGTACTCTAAAAACCCTAGTAACTTTGGACTTAGTGGCTTATGAATGGATGTTGGCAGCTATAGATTTAGTTTTCTATAGATGAACAGTTGAAACTATGGATTGAGTGCCCTATAGATGGACACTGGCAGCTATGGACTTAGTGGCTAATGGATAACACTGACAACTATGGACTTAGTGCCTGTTAGATAAATTCTGGCAGCGATGGACTTCGTGTCTATTCCTTGGGAATCCTTAGGAATAAATATTGAGGATTAGATGATTCTTAGGGAAGATACTTAAGAATATAGCAGATAATGAGGATGGTTAATTGGGTTAATTGTATGATGATTAAATATTATAATTATATTATTGTGTGTTGAAAATCCTATGTACTCACCAGGTTTCCCAACCTGACCCACTCAGTTTATTTGTATCACGAGTATCAATGCGAAGATATATTACACCGAGAGATTAAAGGAGATGTAGATCATTAGTTTAAATTAATGTAAGGTCTGTTTATGATTATCTTTTTGTATTGACGATGACATCCCAATGTTTTAATATAAATAAAATATGTTTATTCAGAAATGCTTTGATAATATCATTATCATGTTTTCTAGGAACAAATGCTGCAATATTATTCTTCAAAAAGGTTACTCTGATTTTTAAATAAGCATAAACGAATCGGTCTTTTCTAGCCATAAAATGGAGATGTCACACGTACCACCCAGTACGCCCCGTGTAGTGGCTTACGGACCAAAATGAAAAGTTTTTAGTTAAAAGGTGTAAATTCTAAACTTACCAACTCGAGTGTTACACTTCTTCAATGTACATTATTCCTCTAGGTTCCTCCTATAATCATGAATAGTCATTCACTCCATGTTGACTATTTGAGATATTGAAATTGATTTGGCATGTTTGGTTATTTAGGGAAACCTTTTTTAGGGTTAATCATTTTATGATTCCTCACGGTTCCTTTACAGTGGAAGTTCTTCATCGACCTCTTCTAATTCATTGGTTTTATATTTATGGTAAATATTTTATGTTCCTTAAAAATAATCATTAGGTTAGATTTTGAAGCAAGCTTTTTCCAGATTTGGGTTTTCTCTGTACGTTAATATCGTAATCAATATACATAAAACCTTTATCAGATTACTTACATATTATGGTGATTGATTCTTGGTTGTTCTTGATATTTCACATTCGTCATCTTGGATTTATTCTCAACAAGTGGTATCAGAGCGGGTTCTTGTAGATCTCAATGATTATTGCAAGAATCGATCTTGTTGATGGTGATATTTTATCATGAATCTCACCTTGTTCTTCAAGTTTTTTAAGTTTTCTGAAAAGAAAAAGTCTAATACCTCGTTTTTATTGCAAAATCTTGTTCAGATCTGTTATCTTCTACTTATTATTTCATCTGATTTGTTCTTGAATCCAGTTTTCGAAGAAAAAGAAGAATAATTTCGCATTTATCAAAGTATTTCGTTTTAGATCTACTTTATCTCTCTAAAAATTGTCTCAAATCTATTTTCTTTCTCTAGAAACTATCTCATATCTGTTTTCTCTCTCTAGAATTTTTGTTAGATCTACTTTCTCTTTCTTCAAGTTGTCTTTCTTGTTGAAGATTTAATGGCTGATTATATGGTATTAAAAGACATTAAATGACTAGGATTAAAAGTTAAAGATACAAAGTTTCGTCTTAAAGAAGGATATTTGTTTTGGGATGTTCTTGAGCAATCTATGTTGAAGAATTCCATTGAGATGTATAATCTCTATGTTGATGAGAAAATTGGTGATTTCACACAGATTTCTTGTGGTGGATTTAAAAGTAATCGTGTAAAGGAAGATAAAGATTTGTTAAAACAATTTATCATTATCAAAGAATATTTATTTTTGAATCAAATTCAACAAAACTTAGAGAAAGAAAAAAAAAAAGAAAAAGAAGGTGTTCTTCGTGAAGTTCATAATGTTCTTCATGTTTCTAAAGAAAAAGCGACTCCAAATCTTCATGTTGAGGGGGAGTCTAAAGTTTCAAGTTTTCCAGAAGTATCACCATATGCATCTAGTTGTTCTGAAGATGAATTTGAAAGAAAATCTTATGAAATCGTGAAAGTAAAGCCATTTTGTTCAATTGGAACTCAAACATATGACTTTTTATGTTCTGATGATGTTTTTAAAGGAATGATTCCTTATTGAAAGCCAAACTTCAAGATGTTCAGATTTGTCAAACTCCAACAGTTTATGTACCAAAGGTTTCTAATGTTCAGATTCAGAAAGATGTAGAGGTCGTTCAGATCCGAGATTCGTTTATGAAGCCTAGAAATCAGAAAAGAAAGAAGAAGAACAAGAACAAGAGTAAAATGAAGAAGGTTTGGATGCTCAATGTACAAGTACCTAATGCATGTGAAAAGGTTCAGAAAGCTGAAGTCAAGAATGTTCAAAGAAACATCAATTCTTATTTTTCTTCCGGTAAAGATGTTAGAAGTTGGAGGAAAGAGAAAAAATATTTGGTTGATTTAATGAAGTTTTTGGAAATTTTTGTTTTCCAACTAAAAAGCGGGTATTATTTTCAGAAGATGATCGATTCTCTTCAAATAAATGGGTGTGCAAGAAACCAACTTCATTCTTGAATCTTAAATGGGTACCAAAAGTGTCATAAGAGTTTTGACCTTTATAAAAAAAGGACCAAAGCTGGTGAAATCTAGTGAAAAATCAGTCAAAGATATGAAATTATGTTGAAGAAATCAATTTTTATTGATTTTTAATTGTTAGAAATGACAAAAGCTGAAAATGTTGAAAAAGTGGGTGAAAAAGGACATTTTCTACAAAAGGAGGGCTGCAATCTAACATTACAGTAAAAAGTGGGTTGAAATTGTCCGTGTACTACAAACAGAGGGTCAGATTCGGAATTATTGTCAAAAGGATGTTACTTTCGGAATATTGTGTCAAAATCATTACTTCGCTGATACTCTGGGACCAAATTCGTAACTTAGATGTAAAATACCAATTTTGCAAATGAACGCAGCATTGTTGTCGTTCAACCTTCGCATTTGGAATTTTGACTCGCAATCAACAATTTTGACATTCGTCTCCGAATACCTCCGAACGTTCGGAGGCATTCGCAGTTCAAGGTTCGTATATTGATTATGATTCGCAATCAGAGCTTGCGAGCATTCGGAGTTCTATGATCGGAAGGTATCGGATCCGCAGCTATACCACAAATTGGAATTGATTAAAAGTTCTGTCGTTCGGAGTTTATGCATTCGCATGTTGCAATCGATTCGCAATCAGTGATTCAGTCTCAAAGTTGCAATCACATTTAGAAGTTCATAGATGATCGGATTTTGGTGCTCGTATACGAAAACATCTGTAATTGAAATCGCTCGGAGTTTAATGACGACGAAGGTTCGGAATTTTGTTAGAGCTATTAATCAGAGTTGCTGATTCATAATCGGTAGTGTAGAAATAGATTTCAAAACTGAAATCGATATTTACAAACGAAATCGGAACTCATTAATCGGAACTTGTGGTACAAAGAATCTCGCATCGGAAGTTCATCGAGTGGGCAATGTGATTTTGACTTTGAAAAGTCAATGGACGGGTTTCTCAGCGTTCCGATGAAGAAGATGAGTTATTTTTGAGTATCATCCCCCGTCTTTCAAATTTTATTATTTCTACCCCAGATTCCTAATTCGTTTACAATTCTTGGATTTTACCATTTTAACCTCTTTCTTTCAAAATATTTTCATTTCTAACCATTTTCTTTGGTCTTATTCTTTTTAAACCCTTCTAAATAATTGCTTCTTATTCCATTCTTTTTGTCTAATATTTAAAAATCGAACAAATACAAAACTAATTTTTGTTATTTTTTTTTGGTTAAATTTTTTTTTGAGAATTGAGAATATTCTAAAAGGATTTATTTCATCAAATCTTACGGGTATTGAAGATCAATTTTGGCAAGCTCGCTCATTATGGCAGAGTAGGTTTTACGACTTACTATATGAGCTAGCGAAGATTGTTGGTGATTCTTTACTTTCCAGATTCTCTCCATGGTATTTGTTGAAGATTCAAGGGGGAGTGATGATTATTCAAGGGGGAGTTCGTTTTTGGAAGACAATATTTGTTTCTCTCACTTTGATGACCCCATGTGCTGATGAGTCACAATTTAGGGGGATAAATGCCAAGAAGATCGAAAATCGTGATCTTCATCAGTTTCAACATCTAGGGGAAGATTGTTGAGTATTTGAGATATTGAAACTGATTTGGCATGTTTGGTTGTTTAGGGAAGCCTTTTTTAGGGTTAATCGTTTTATGATTCCCTACGATGCCTTTACAGTAGAAGTTCTTCATCGAGCTCTTCTAAGTCATTGGTTTTATATTAATGGTAAATACTTTATGTTCCCTATAAATAATCATTAGGTTAGATTTTGAAGAAAGCTTTTTCCAGATTAGGGTTTTCTCTGTACGTTAATAGCGTAATCAATATACACAAAACCTTTATCAGATTACTTGCATATTGTGGTGATTGATTCTTGATTGTTCTTGATAATTCGCATTCATCATCTCGGATTTATTCTCAACACTTCTGATGTACTTCACACGTACAATTCATTCCTAATATAATGCTACGAAACACATATCTCTTAGGAATTTCAAAGTCCTATTCTATACACATAATCTTAACTATTCGATAAACAATCTACCCGATTGTTCATTAACAACAATCTAACTACAAGCACCTCTCATGGTGAAAGTAAAATCCCAATCATATACTCTGACTTCCACATTCCTATATCGACAAGCATAATTCATTTAATGCTTATAAGAAAATCTCTTTCTACTTTATATCACATCACTTCAGACACACAAGTGCAAAAACATTTCATTCTTAAGGAAACACACACCCTAATTTTCCTAGTTTAAGCCTAGGAAGGATAATCTCACCTAGTTCGCTTAAATTATGGATTGATACAAAATTATAATACCTATACTTTTTAACTTTTAAAATTTACCATGGTTGTCTAATTTTTGTAAAAATCAATCATAGTACAATCTAGTTTTACAAAAACATTTCCATTTAATTTATCAGAGTTACAACCGTTTGGTGTTGCAATAAAATATCACCAACCATAATGTAACATCCCAAAAATTGCATAAATTTTAACTTTTAATACAACATATGTTTAACCAAAATTATAACTATTATTATAGAAAAGTTTCAAAACAAACCTCCAAGATCAAAGTAACTCAAAAGCTCATTGTAAATCTTAAGTTCTAAACTCAAAAGGAGCACAATCTAATGTATCATAAAATCTTTATCAATTTGACATGAGCCAGTATGTATTGTCATGTATTCCCATCCTTAGTAGCTGAATATCATAAAACAATAGTTTTTAAAGGAAGGGTAAGCGCAAAGCTTAGTGAATTTCATACATACGCAACATAACATTATACAGGGGTCTACCCCTATCATGCATACAAATACCAAAAGAATAAAACCACATAGCCACACATGAAAGTCAAAGAACAAATAAAAACAAGCATAAACTAGTTTGGGAAACATCGGCTAAGCCCGATCCCCCTTGCTTAGGAATTCGAGACTTTGGGGCACGTCCACTAAGCCTGATGTCCCTGCCGAATATGTTGAGCACTCCTACATGTATTCCTTCGTAACTTGAGTGAATACCATACACATTGATGGGTTTAAGCCATAAGAACATTCCTATGTGCACATACAAACCCTAATGCTTGGATCTAGGTTTCTCTAATGAACATGCTTTTCATCCAAGACTTGCAAACCCTAGATCTATGGTATACAATTCAAAATTGACAATACAAAAGAGATCTAGATGATTACCTCTTCTTGAAAGCTTGAATCTTGTTATCCTTGGATCTTAGAGTCACAATTGTCACTCCTCTAATGGCTTACAAACACCACGAAGCAAGACGATGATATGGAGATAGGTTGAGGACACAAGATTGGCTCTAGGAACTCCTTAGGGTTTCTAGTAGCCGATTTATGTAGCCCTTGGGTTCTTTAAATACTTGAGCTGCTAGGGTTACAGCCTAAAACCCTAATTGGATTACTTAGGCCTTAAGCAGTCCAAGGATCCTTCTAGATTAGGGCTTGGATGAATTCAAGGAGTCCATACACCTTAATTTCGTCCACCCTATGATCCATAAGGATCCACAGCCCAAAACCAACTATCACACAATTGACAGTTCTACTCCCCTTTATTTAATTAATCTCTTTTAGCCACATAATTAATTCTTAAGTAATTCTTGTGTAATATTAATTATTGTCACACCCCCAAACCAAGGATGGCGGAAACGTCCGGGGGTGGAGGACTTCATGTGTAGTATCATAAGAACAAGTATCATAGTGATTCAAAGCAAAGATAACCAATATAAATATAATTGAAAAAGTTACATCGTAGTATAAGTTTACATGTTTCAAAATAAATTACATTATGATGTCAAAATATAACTTGTTTGACGCGTTAGCGTCCCATCCTCAAAAGTAGCTGATTACCTGTTTTACGTATTCCCGGAGAATACAAGTAGTTTTGAAAAGGTGTCAACAATTAAGTTGGTGAGTTCATAAGATTTTGAATGAAATGTTGAAATCCTTTCTTGTAAAAGTAATGGTTGTTCCAGAAAATCCAATATTTCCCCATTTTAAAATATATTGTAGTCTTAAATACCAATACTAATAATGTACTAGTATTTTTCCATGTAAAATTATAAATCATGCAAGTTTAAATCGACATAAACTTGTTAGTCTAAATGGAAATCCCAAAAATCTTATGTTTTGTTAATACTTTGTGTGAGTTATTATAACCATGCTATGACTTAGTTGGCCTGAAACGACGTTCTTCAGGCGTCGGAAATGTTAATGACATTTGTCACCCTAGACCTGTCTGTCTAGCTATTGCATGCAACTAAGGTGTGGGTTTGTGAGACCCAATATAGATCTATATACAACTATCAAGCGCTCCCTACAAGAGACCCTGGTTACAATATAGGACTTATAGAGCATTACTTGAAAAGTAACAAGAAGCGAGTGTCTCACAATTTAGTCATGAACGGATTTACGTATAGTGAATGAAAACTCTATTTGTGTAAATGAAACCTTTGGTAATGAACTTGTTGTGTAAGTGCATCATAAACTATACCTATTATATTTTATCAAATAATGGTAGTAGTAGTGAACATAAACTATGCTTACAATAGTTTGTCAAAATGTTGGTGTGCGATGGATATAAACTTTGTTTATTATATTTAATTACCATACCTGTGAAGGTAAAAATCCATTTGTTTTCTCATGTATGTCTATCTACTAGAACAAAATAACATATAACATAACACATATATTCACATAATGATACACACCTTGCTCAATAAATTACAAGGTGTAAAAAAATTGATAATATTTTTCAAGTCTTAACTTTTCTGTTTCACGATATTAGAAAATTTTTAGAAAAATCATCAAAAGTCCAAATCAGAATCCGTAAATTTTGAGAGTTTAGAAAATGAGTCTAGATTGTTCAAAATTTTTATTATGATTTTTAATGGCTTCTAACTTGTGTGAAAATGTCCATTTTCACAGGCAGGTTCGGATTTGTTCTTGAAATGATAGGCAGTTTTGTAAAAATCACCATAAATTGTAGAAAAATCTTATGGAGATGTGCAAGTAGTCATTTTAAAGGTATGAACCTGAAACATTTGCACCTAAAACAGTTTTGAAAATTAAAAGTTTAAGTTTCCCAAAACAGTCCGTGATTGGAGTTAAACTTTTCTGATGAAAGCTGATGGATGAGTTTAATGGTGTTCTTGGTGTTTTAACTTGTATTCCCCCCTTAAAACTAAGTAAAAACATTAAAAGATAGGGGTATTAATTCACCTTGAGTTATTTTAGTAGGTGGATGATGAAGAAAAGGAGTTTCCAAGTCAAGAACACTTGGGAGATACTTGAGGATTCGAAGATCTAGTAACAAATATGATGATATTTGTGTAAGGAATTCATGAATTGAGTGAAAGGATGTAAGATAATCAAGTGTATGATGAAGTTACTTACCAAAATTGTAGGGAAAAGCTCAAGAATAGCCTTCAAATTCGAGTTTTAGATAGAGGAAAAGAGAGAGAGAGAGAGAGAGAGAGAGAGAGAGAGAAATGGGTTTGATTCTTGTTGAAAGTGTGAAGAATGTGAGAAGAGATATAAGAAATTTCCAGCCTTTGATCTTATTATGGGCCGATGAAAAAAGGTGAAAGGACAACTAGTTGACTAAGTATGGGGGAATAGTGATTGAGTATGCCCCTGGAGTGAGTGTGGAGGGTTGCTTGTGTCATGATTCAAAGGTAAAGTCAACACTCCACCTCTAAACCATACCTACTAGATTTTATTCCTAAATATAGATTTCCTTTAAAATGTGTTTAAATTATGAATATATAGGGTCTTTTATGTCAAAATATGAGTTTGGGTGAAAATTCCATGTTAAAATAATGAAAAATGGGCTTAAAATGGAGTCGGGGTCGAAAACCGGGTGAAAAATGCATTTCAGCGAAGCCTCTCAGATTGGGCCGAAGTTCGGTCCCCCGGCAGCAAGGACCGAAGGCGAATTGGTCAGGTAAGGGAGCGAAGGCGAAATGGGCCGAGAGGAGGTTCGGTTTGAAGGGACCTTCGGGTTCGGTTCATTAGGAGCTTCGGGTTCGGTTCTATCTAAGTTCGGTCCTGTAGCACTTCAGTCCTAGGCAGTTCGGTTCCAAGAGGGTTCGGTTCTAATAGAAAGGTTTCGGTCCTTTAGGGCTATTTTTCGTATAAACTTCCCGTTTTGAGCGGTTTTTCACCAAGTTAAGTGTTGGGATGACTCGAATGACTATAAAAAGTTAAAAGGGATTTTGAGAGAGATTTGGGAGAGATTTAAGATAGAGAGAGATTAAGTGAAAGAGATTGAGAGAGACTATGTTTGTGACCTTTTTGAGCGTTTAGCTTCGGAACGCAAGGTTCGTAAACCCCGTTAAGCCTCGTTGTGATTGTTATACGTCCCTGAGGGGTATGGAATAATGTTTTACCGAATAGTTTCATCACTTACCCCGATTAGGGTTTAGAATTTTTGAACGTACGAACTTTCCAAATGATAACTTCTTATTAAAAAAGCGAGTTGTACAATAGTAACATATTGTAAACCCTAATATACAAGGGTTTAGTGAGTCGACTGGTTGACTTTACTTGACTTTGACTTGACCGCAAATTGATGGTTGTCACATCATCCCCCCCCCCCCCCCCCGCGGTTAGAAGGAATTTCATCCCAAATTAGCGTTTTGACTGGGACTTCAAGAATTTGGGAAAAGATGCGAATACTTTTGTTTCATTTGATCCTCGTGTTCCCAGGTGATAAATTTTGAGAGTTTAGAAAATGAGTCTAGATTGTTCAAAATTTTTATTATGATTTTTAATGGCTTCTAACTTGTGTGAAAATGTCCATTTTCACAGGCAGGTTCGGATTTGTTCTTGAAATGATAGGCAGTTTTGTAAAAATCACCATAAATTGTAGAAAAATCTTATGGAGATGTGCAAGTAGTCATTTTAAAGGTATGAACCTGAAACATTTGCACCTAAAACATTTTTGAAAATTAAAAGTTTAAGTTTCCCAAAACAGTCCGTGATTGGAGTTAAACTTTTCTGATGAAAGCTGATGGATGAGTTTAATGGTGTTCTTGGTGTTTTAACTTGTATTCTCCCCTTAAAACTAAGTAAAAACATTAAAAGATAGGGGTATTAATTCACCTTGAGTTATTTTAGTAGGTGGATGATGAAGAAAAGGAGTTTCCAAGTCAAGAACACTTGGGAGATACTTGAGGATTCGAAGATCTAGTAACAAATATGATGATATTTGTGTAAGGAATTCATGAATTGAGTGAAAGGATGTAAGATAATCAAGTGTATGATGAAGTTACTTACCAAAATTGTAGGGAAAAGCTCAAGAATAGCCTTCAAATTCGAGTTTTAGATAGAGGAAAAGAGAGAGAGAGAGAGAGAGAGAGAGAGAGAGAGAGAGACAGAGAGAGAGAGAGAGAAATGGGTTTGATTCTTGTTGAAAGTGTGAAGAATGTGAGAAGAGATATAAGAAATTTCCAGCCTTTGATCTTATTATGGGCCGATGAAAAAAGGTGAAAGGACAACTAGTTGACTAAGTATGGGGGAATAGTGATTGAGTATGCCCCTGGAGTGAGTGTGGAGGGTTGCTTGTGTGATGATTCAAAGGTAAAGTCAACACTCCACCTCTAAACCATACCTACTAGATTTTATTCCTAAATATAGATTTCCTTTAAAATGTGTTTAAATTATGAATATATAGGGTCTTTTATGTCAAAATATGAGTTTGGGTGAAAATTCCATGTTAAAATAATGAAAAATGGGCTTAAAATGGAGTCGGGGTCGAAAACCGGGTGAAAAATGCATTTCAGCGAAGCCTCTCAGATTGGGCCGAAGTTCGGTCCCCCGGCAGCAAGGACCGAAGGCGAATTGGTCAGGTAAGGGAGCGAAGGCGAAATGGGCCGAGAGGAGGTTCGGTTTGAAGGGACCTTCGGGTTCGGTTCATTAGGAGCTTCGGGTTCGGTTCTATCTAAGTTCGGTCCTGTAGCACTTCAGTCCTAGGCAGTTCGGTTCCAAGAGGGTTCGGTTCTAATAGAAAGGTTTCGGTCCTTTAGGGCTATTTTTCGTATAAACATCCCGTTTTGAGCGGTTTTTCACCAAGTTAAGTGTTGGGATGACTCGAATGACTATAAAAAGTTAAAAGGGATTTTGAGAGAGATTTGGGAGAGATTTAAGATAGAGAGAGATTAAGTGAAAGAGATTGAGAGAGACTATGTTTGTGACCTTTTTGAGCGTTTAGCTTCGCAACGCAAGGTTCGTAAACCCCGTTAAGCCTCGTTGTGATTATTATACATCCCTGAGGGGTATGGAATAATGTTTTACCGAATAGTTTCATCACTTACCCCGATTAGGGTTTAGAATTTCTGAACGTACGAACTTTCCAAATGATAACTTCTTATTAAAAAAGCGAGTTGTACAATAGTAACATATTGTAAACCCTAATATACAAGGGTTAGATGAGTCGACTGGTTGACTTTACTTGACTTTGACTTGACCGCAAATTGATGGTTGTCCCATCATCCCCCCTCCCCCCCCCCCCCCCCCCCCCCCCGCGGTTAGAAGGAATTTCATCCCAAATTAGCGTTTTGAGTGGGACTTCAAGAATTTGGGAAAAGATGCGGATACTTTTGTTTCATTTGATCCTCGTGTTCCCAGGTGAACTCGGGTCCTCGCTTAGCGTTCCAACGGACCTTCACGATAGGAATACGACTTTGCTTTGACCTTTTGATCTGCCGATCCATGATTTCAACCGGTTCCTCCACAAAATGGAGACTCTAGTTAACTTCAATTTCTTCGAGTGGTATAATGAGCCTCTTGTTTGGATAGGTACTTCTTTAGGTTTGATACGTGGAAGGTAGGGTGTACGTTATTAAGTTCTTGTGGTAGTCAGAGTTTGTATGCCACATAGCCAATCCTGGAGAGGATTTCAAATGACCCGATGTGCCTAGGGTTTAGCTTCCCACGTTTACCAAAACGTATCATACCCTTCCAGGGTGAGACCTTCAGTAGCACACTGTCTCCAACCTGGAATTCTAAGGGTTTTCGTCGTTTATCAGCGTAACTCTTTTGTCGGTCACGAGATGCTTTCAGCCTTTCTTGTATTTGAACGATCTTTTTCGTGGTTTCCCTTATGATTTCAAGTCCAGTGAGGGTGCTATTTGGGACTTGTCCCTTTGCTAATTGAGTGTCCCCCACTTCAGCCCAACACATGGGTGATCTACACTTCCGGCCATATAGAGCTTTGAACGGAGCGACTTTTATGATAGTATGATAGCTATTATTGTAAGAGAATTCGATGAGTGGTAAGTGGGTATCCCATGCTTTACCAAAGTCTATCACACAAGCTCTCAGCACGTCTTCAAGTGTTTGAATGGTTCTTTTGCTTTATCCATCGGTTTGTAGGTGATAGGCTGTACTCATGTCCAATCTAGTTCCCAAGGATTTCTGAAGTGACTACCAGAATCGTGAGGTAAATCAACTATCCTTGTCTGAGATAATGGACTTTGGCACCCCATGCAATCTAATGATTTCCTTGATGTACATCTTGGTCAGCTTCTCCATCTTGTCGGTCTCTTTCATTGGTAGAAAGTGTGATGACTTGGTCAATCTGTCGACGAATACCCAAATGGTATCAAGCCCGCCTGTGGTCTTAGGCAGCTTGGTTATGAAGTCCATGGTTATCCGTTCCCACTTCCACTCAGGTATATCAGGCTGTTGTAGTAGTCCTGAGGGTTTATGATATTCTACCTTGACCTTGGCGCAGCTCAAACACTTGCCAACATAGGTAGCAATTTCGCCTTTCATGTTTGGCCACCAGTACAACTTCTTGAGATCTAGATACATCTTGTCTACCCCTGGGTGGATGGATTATCGAGTTTTGTGTGCTTATTTCATGATGACGTCTCGGAAACCACGAAACTTCGGCGTCCAGATTCGGTTCATGAGTTAACAAACTCCATCGTCTTTGACTTCTAGGTTTTTATCCATTCCTCTTAATGCCTCATCCATCACATTTTCCGATTTCAAGGCCTCCAGCTGAGCCTCCTTGATTTTTGTGGACAAGTGTGAATGGATTGTCAACGTTAATGATTTAACTCGATGACCCAAATATTCCTTTCTGATCAGGGCATTAGCCACCACATTGGCCTTGCCCGGATGATAGTGATTCTCTCACTCGTAGTCGTTCAGCAGTTCAACCCATCTCCTCTGCCGCATGTTGAGCTCTTTTTGGTTGAGGATGTGCTAAAGACTCTTGTGATCGGTAAAGACAGTGCACTTCGTTCCGTAAAGGTAGTGCCTACAGATCTTTAGGGCGAACACTACTGCTCCCAATTCGAGATCGTTGGTAGTGTAATTAACTACGTGCGTTTTGAGCTGTCTCGAGGCACAGGCGATGACCTTTCCTCTTTGTATGAGTACACATCCAAGACCTTGATTTGAAGCATCACAATAGACCATGAAATCCTCAGTCCCTTCTGGGAGAGACAAGATCGGTGCGGTGCACAGGGATCGTTTTAACGTTTGGAAGGCCGTTTCTTGCTTAGTATTCCATGTTATCATCACACCCTTCTGATTCAGGGTGGCGAGTGGTTTTGCGATC
This sequence comes from Lactuca sativa, assembly GCF_002870075.4. NCBI lineage: Eukaryota > Viridiplantae > Streptophyta > Magnoliopsida > Asterales > Asteraceae > Lactuca > Lactuca sativa. Next base: position 33,754,690 of record NC_056628.2, read on the forward strand.
TTGGAGAAATTTTGAATGAATCATCGGTAATATCCCACAAGCCCTAAGAATTGTCGGATTTCCGTTGGTGTTGTCGGTGTAGCCTAATTTTTGATTGCCTTGATTTTTGAGGGATCCACATGTATCCCTTTCTCGCTAACCACATGGCCATGAAATCCTACTTCTCGGAGCCAAAATTCGCACTTAGAAAGTTTAGCATAAAGCTTCTCAGTTCTTAGAGTCTCCAATACTAGTTGAAGATGTTGGTTGTGCTCTTCTTCGCTTCGTGAATAGACCAAGATATCGTCGATGAATACGATTACGAATTTGTCTAAGAAGGGTTGGCACACTCGGTTCATTAGGTCCATGAACACCGCATGTGTGTTTGTTAGCCCGAAGGGCATCACCACAAATTCATAATTACCGTAGCGTGTTTTGAAAGCAGTCTTGGGAATGTCATTCTCTTGAACTCGCAGTTGATGGTAGCCCGACCTCAAGTTGATTTTTGAAAAGTAACTTGCTCCTTGTAGTTGGTCGAAGAGGTCGTCAATTCATGGTAGGGGATATTGATTCTTGATGGTAAGTTTGTTTAACTCCCGATAGTCGATGCACATGCGAAAGGATCCATCCTTCTTCTTCGCAAAGAGGACTGGTGCTCCCCAAGGTGAAAAGCTCGGTATGATAAACCCTTTGCTCAGCAGCTCGTTCAGTTGACTAGACAGTTCTTTCATTTCCGCCAATGCGAGACGGTATGGAGATTTGGCTACGGGGGTAGCTCCTGGGACCAACTCGATTCAGAATTCTACTTGTCGTGCAAGTGGTACACCTGGAAGGTCCTCTGGGAACACGTCCAGAAAGTTACACACCTTCGGGATGTCTTTGATTTCCTTCGTTTCTAGTTGCTTATCTACCACGTGGGCTAAGAAGGCATGGTATTTGTTTCAGAGATACTTTTGAGCCTTTGACGCAAGAAATGATTTGTAGATTTTATTGGGTTTATCGCAAATAGATAAGAAGGGTTTCGCCATTTGGCAGATTAAGGCGGAAGGCCCTTTCGTAACATAAAATGTCGGCACGATTATAACTTAACCAATCCATACCAATGACGATGTCGAAACTTTTTATTGTGACTGCCATTAGGTCGATTTTGAACGAATGGTTGTATAGAGTGAGGGTACACCCTGTGTAAATATCATTAGTGCGCTCGGTATTTCCGTTTTCCATTTCTACGATGTATGAATCTTTTAGTGACTAGGGATTTTGTTTAAGTAACTGTTTGTATTGGTGGCTCACGAAAATCCTCTCTGCCCCACGATCGAAAAGTACGCATGCATAAGAGTTATTGAGAAGAAACGTACCAGTAACCACTGTGGGGTCCTTGACTGCTTCCCCATGACCTATAGCCAGGAGTCTCCCCACGCCACTAGCATTAAGGGTTCGTGGCTTTGGGCAGTTTCTTTTGAAGTGCCCTGTCTCTCCACAGCCGTAACAGGCTTGTCTTGCTCCGGTGTTGGCGACCGGGTTGGCTTGTTGTGCAAACGCCCTACAGAAATGGGTGGTATGCCCCTTTTTGTTACAGCTGTTGTAGTGCATTGCTCTACAAGGACCGTTGTGGTGAAAGTTGCACTTGCTGCATTTGGGAAGATTTACAGCGTATTGCCTCTATGGTGTCGGAGTGGACGGAGTAGTGGCAGCATGGATGGTAACAATTTGTTGCTTCTTGGCGGCGTCCTGCGCCGGTTTCTTCTTTCTATTGTTCCATAGCTTCCTCTTGTTACTTCCTCCTTTGACTTGACTGGAGGTGGTTGTGACATTGACATGGCTGGCCCGATGATCGATGAGTTGTTGTGCTAACTCCTTGGCACTGTCAAAGGTGGTTGGCCTTGAAGCCAACACACTATTTTGAATCTGGGAAGATAGTCTCCAAAGGTATCGTTTCGCCTTCTTGTCTTCCGGAGTGACCATCGCGGGACAAAGGAGTGCCAGATCGTTGAATCAGGTAGTATAGGCTTCAAGGTTAGAGCCCGCCATCTTGAGGTTCCATAGTTCTTGCTCCAGTTTTTGTACTTCGCCCCTTAGATGGTATTCTATCATCATTATCGTCTTTAGTTCTTCCCAGCTCATTGTGTTCGCCACCGCGAGTGTTAGTGACTTCACGCGGCTCTTCTACCAGGTAAGGGCTCTGCCTGAGAAGGTGCAAGCTGCATATTTGACCTTGCTTGCTTCGGGACAAGCACAAATTTTGAAAACCGTTTAAGTCTTCTCGAACCATTGCATTAGGGCGATGACGCTCCCACTTCCATTGAAAGAATCAGGTTTGCCATTCGTGAAGTCTTTGTAAGAACATTCTTTCGTACGCCCCGTACTGTTCCCGTAATTAGAGTGGGTAGCACCAGATCCAGAACCACCGACACCATTGCTAACCATTTGCAACATTGCGGCTGCCACGACTGCTGTTCCCGTAGCTTGAAACATTACGAAATCAAACTGTGGAGGTGGTGGTCGAGGAGGTGGTGCTGCACTGCTGGAAGGACTGGGATTTTTCCTTGGCGGCATAATTATGTCATAAGTTTTTAAGGATGAAAAGTCGGTGAGTCTTCAATAGTAAGGATGAGTCGGGTGCTATTTGAGTTACATTATTAGCATTATGTAATTAAACTTATGAATTTAGTAGTAATGACTCAAATGAAATCTTATAATTTTTGTTCCATTCCTGATCCACTCATAAGACCACTCAATGTATACCAGTTGTGTGTGAGTAAGGTTTAGTAGACCGTCAAACTAAATGAGTTTGTCCTAAGGCCACAACCAAACAAGGAACAGGACCCAAGGTGGACTCACCATTTCTAAGTCGATCATCACTTAATTACACATAACCTCGAGGTACACCTTAAGAAATCTAGAGTTATCATTTACAAATCATTTGTATTATCAAGTTATAAGATCCAAAGCCAAACATCCAATAAAATGCAAGTCAATTTTTCATTGATGTAAAATTGGGTACATAATGCTAAGGAAAATTTGACCTCATAGGAGGTCTATAATACATCAATGTAGAGAAAAATTTTGACAGCATATCGACCCCTCGAATAGTGTAATCACTTAGTCGTGGGGTCAAACCTACTTAAAAGTAGCACCAACGCATACTTGAAATCCTAGTTTTATAACAAAATGTGAGTAGTGCAAGCACTACCCGAGACGGGTGGCATCTGGTCCAATGTGGCCTTTAGATGAGGCCGAGGCTCTCTGAAGCTCCGCAATTCGGCGTTCGGCCTTGATCACTCTCTCCTCAAGAGTTGCGTGCCTCACCTGGTACTCCCTTACCTCCGCCTGAACGTCGGTAAGGTCCTCAATGAGTTGATCCACTTCTGTGGTGCATGCATTGGTGGCTTCTACAACAACATTGAGATTCTGAACTTGATCTGCCATTTCCCTATTCTGGTTCACTAAATTTGTGATTTGTTGGAACATGACAGGGAGGGCTCTGTCAGCCGGTCCCCCGTGACTGAGGTCGTAGTAACCCCGTTGATCGCCATATGGTGATCGTTGGCGTTGTTGTCAGGTCCACCTCTCGATCAAGTTTGGTTTTAAATATTATGTTTGGTTTTTAGTGCATTCATTATAGGGTGATGTTAGGTTTTTAGATTTGTTGCCCACTACGACTATCCCCAATATATGTAAGTCACTTCTCGGACAGATATAGTTGATCAGGCTATATCCATCCCAGACTTGACCACATATCCCAAAGCATACTCATAACATACAACTCCTCTTCTTTTACTTTATGTTCTTCCTAGTTATGACACTATGTGAGCATGTATGCATGTACTTATACTTTTAACAAGAAACCATTTATTTTCTAAAAGTATAGTCATTTGAAAATGTTTAACCAAAGACTTTTAGTCCCAAACGTGTTTATTGTTTGTATATCTTATGTGGTTTGATATACTTATTTCACTATAAACATTGCTCTGATACCAATCTGTCACACCCCCAAACCAAGGATGGCGGAAATGTCCGGGGGAGGAGGACTTCATTTGTAGTATCATAACAACAAGTATCATAGTGATTCAAAGAAAACATAACCAACATAAATATAATTGAAAAAGTTATATCGTAGTATAAGTTTACATGTTTCAAAATCAATTACATTATGATGTCAAAATATAACTTGTTTGACGCCTTAGCGTCCCATCCTCAAAAGCAACTGATTACCTGTTTTACGAATTCCCTAAGAATACAAGTATTTTTAAAAAAGTGTCGACAATTAAGTTGGTGAGTTCATAAGCTTTTGAATGAAATGTTGAAATCCTTTCTTGTAAAAGTAATGGTTGTTCCAGAAAATATTTTCCCTTTTTAAAATATATTGTAGTCTTAAATGCCAAGACTAATAATGTACTAGTATTTTTCCATGTAAAATTGTAAATCATGCAAGTTTAAATCGACATAAACTTGTTAGTCTAAATGGAAATCCCGTAAATCTTATGTTTTGTTAATACTTTGTGTGAGTTATTATAACCATGTTATGACCTAGTTGGCATGAAACGACGTTCTTCAAGTGTCGGAAATGTTAATGACATTTGTCACCCCAGACCTGCCGATCTAGCTGTTGCATGCAGCTAAGGTGTGGGTTTGTCAGACTCAGTATAGATCTATATACAACTATCATGCTCTCCCTACAAGAGACTTGTCACACCCCAAAACCGAGAACGACGGAAACGTTTTGGGGCGGAGGACGTCATATACAGTATCACAACAATGAAAAGTAGTAAAGAAGCAACAACATTATCCATTGCATTAATAATATAATTTTAATACAAGTGTGTTATGATATGTCTAATTGACACTAAAGTACAAATCAAAATGAAAGATGAGTCTTGAACGAGCTCCATCTACTCTAAACCTTGCATCGGTACCTGTCTACTGTTGACCTGATGATACAAGTTATTTTGAAAGAGAGTATCAGCTTTAAAGCTGGTGAGATCATAAGTATTTTAGTGTCTTAATTTGTATGTAAGTATTTGTACGAATGAAATGTAAGTATTTGTACATATATGAAACGTAAGTATTTGTACGTATATGAAATGTAAGTATGAAAACGTTTTGAACATCCTAGGAGCCCTATGCTTCCTACTGAGAGTAGCCTTCTACCAAGGCATCTAGTATCTAACTGTGTCTATTGCTACCCAAGGGTATTGAACTGACTGGAAACTTTTATGTCTCTATATGTATACGTGATATATAACTGATGATTAAACGACCATCAGACGAATATCTGATTCCCACCAGACCACATCCCAACGGGGAAAAAGAAATAGAGCGGGTTAGCCTTCCTAAGTCTTTTAAACATTACTTATATAACTATACATATACAGGCATGCATTTGATAATATAAAAGCATAATAGAAGTTTTGTACAACATTTAAGGGTTTTGAACAATAAATACATAATAATGACTTGACGTCATTTTGTAAAACATTTAAGGGTTTTAAACAATGAATAAATAATAATGACTTGATGTCATTTTGTAAAACATTTAAGGGGTTTGAACAATGAATAAATAATAATGACTTGATGTCATTTTGTAAAACATTTTGGAAAGCCATTTACAAAAATCTATTTGGTAAACAACTTAAAGTGTAGTAAATCTATTTGCACGCTAGTTATTAATCACATGTGATTGATTTAATAACTAGCATGTTTCAACTTGTATCCCCTCCCATAAAGCATTTAAAAACATTTAAAACGATCAATTAAGGGGTATGAACTCACCTGTAGTGAGCGGATCGGAAGGAAGTGTCAGACAAGTGCTTGGTGCAAGTGAAGTGTTAGACACACACAATGATCCTATTTACATATGAAGACATATGTATATAAACAATTAGTGATTATATCACTAATTAAACATGTATTAACATCCTATTGCAAGGAAAACACTTTGGTCAAGTGTTAGGAGGCTATCGGGTTGCAACAAAGGAGTGTGAGGCTTTGTAAGTGAGTTTATGGTCCATAGACCATACTTGTTGGAGTTTACGGCCCAGGGGAGTTTACTCCTGGCCGTAAACTCTCAAATGGGTCACTATATGTGGCTTAAAGCTATGATGTCTTATGTGGTTAAGTGCTCCAAGGCTTATACAAGAGGATAGGTGAGTTTAAGGTCCAAGAATGACCTTAACTTGAGTTTGCGGCCCAAGTACCACTTCCCCATGAGTTCATGACCGTAAACTCATGGTAGGAAGTACCATTTGATGTTTTGAGGTTCCTAGATCATTGGTGATTGGTTCTATGTTAATTCCTATCCATGTGGAAGCATTAGGGGCACAATATCACCCCTTTATAGAGTTTACGGCCTAAGAACCAATCCTTATGAGTTTACGGCTGTAAACTCTATGCGAACATGGTTTCTTGGATGTTTAAGGTCCTTAACACTTCAAGGATATAATCTAAGCTAGGTTCTAGGCATAAGGAAGGAGTTAGGGTGCAATTTGCCCCATTTATAGGGGTTTACGGCCCAAGAACATGTCTTGGCCATAAAATCCTTTATTCTTGGGTTTCCTTATGATTTCTAGGCTATAAACATGTTAAACCTAGTGTACAACGAGTTAGTACAAGAGCACTTACAATCCAGAAGCTTGAATGGTCGTTATTGGCCAAGAACACGAGTGTGTGTTCTTGGTGAAACTGAAAATCTACAAAATGGAATGATTTCACGGATGAAATCATGTAAGATCACTAGATCATCTAAGATATCAACTAGTTAGGGCAAGATACTTACGAGTTTTGAAGATCGGGGACGAAGATCGGGATGCTACTTGAGAGGATTTGGCCCAAGGGAAGAAAAGAAATGAACTAATGACCATCTTTTCATTATATAAGATGGAGTTTACGGCCCACATGCAGTTTATGGCCGTAAACTCCCATGTGGTGGCCGTGAACTCCAGGTCAAGGGATTTTAGACTCGTTCTTTGCACTATAGATCCAGCAGATAAACTCCGACACTTATTCCTTAAGTGTACAAGTCTCAGAATGCTCAAATCGACTCTAAATTGTGCTAAATGATAGCATGAATGAGTTTGACTTTCAATGAAGTGTTTGACTGAACTGGATGGGAAATTCTGGGTTGTCACATCATCCCCCTGTTAGAGGGAATTTCGTCCCGAAATTAAAATTTAGGTAAGGGAGTAGGCATGAATGATCGAGTCAAGAGGTGGGGAAACTTCCTAATCGATTGGTTCTCGTGTTCATAAGCGAAATCAGGTCCTCGGTTGGTATCCCAACGAATATTCACTAATGGGCGGTGGCGTTGCTTCGTTCGCTTGATCACTCGGTCGAGGGTCACTACTGTAACACCCGGATTTCCAGGTATGAGATTTTGTTCCTTTATTTTTGGGTTTTGTGGGGGAACTCAGCGAGTTGGCGTCTAGACTCGCCGAGTATGGTCGTGGTTTCGGATGCGAGTTCACAGCTGGACTCGGCGAGTTCATGGTTGGACTCGGCGAGTCCGCGCTGTTTAATGAAACCCTAATTTCCAGGGTTTGAGACCTATTTAAAGGCCCTTATGGCCGTCCATTGCGGCTACCACACCCCAGAGAGAGTCCTAGATCGCTTGTGAGGAGAAGAGAGGCCATTTTTGATCTTTTGTTGGTGAAATTTGAAGGAGAAGGTGACCAAGGAAAAAGAAGGTTGAAGGAAGTGCAAATCTAGTGTCTTCAGAGATCAAAGGCTTCATATTAAGGTATTCCTTCGGACCTTCCCCAGTTTTGGGTGTTGATTCATAGAGTAAGGGTTTTAAACCCTTTAGAAGAAGAATATGTAGAGCATTTAGTCCCCTCTCGAGTTTGTGCTTTGGATCTGGACTCAGAGAGATCCAGAGACTTTAACCCATGGAGCTTTATGAGTCATTTTGGGGTTATTGGACTTAGGTTGCTATTTTTGGGACTAAATCACCATTTGATGCCATTATGTTAATATACAAGTATCAAGTTTCGAGCTTTACGTGACTTTCATGCTTGGGAAGGCCAGATCTATGGATTAGGGGCACAGATGTGACCCCAGGAGGTCAATAGAGATGGTGCATGGCTTGAACTCGCCGAGTTGTTCTTGAGACTCGGCGAGTAGGGTGAGGGTTTCACGAGAATCGCTCTGTGAATAGACTCACCGAGTTGGGGGATAACTCAGTGAGTCAGAAGGGGATTAGAGGACTGGGGTTCAAGGCGGTACTCGCTTAGTTGTTCTTGAGACTCGGCGAGTTGAGTCGGGGTGGCCCCGCGATTCATGCCAGGTGTGACTCGTCGAGTAAAGAGAAGGACTCGACGTGCCATGAGAAGGACTAGGAGCATTAGTGGACACGTATAGACTCGCCGAGTCGCCCAAGTGCACTCGACGAGTCGGGTCAAGTTTGAACGTTGACCTTGTTGACTTTTAGGGTTGAGTATAGTTGTATTTATGAGAGTATTACTTTATGTGATTAGGCGGAGGCTAAATCATAATTCTTCCGAGTCAGATATTTTCCGAGACATCGAGGTGAGTCTTCTCACTATACGTTACGTAGAGTGGTACTATGTGATGACCAGAGGGTCTTATGTGTTATGTATGAGATTATGTGCTATGTGATATTTGTAGGTTGTATGATGATATAGACCGGACCGGAGGGTCCAACGAGCTATGACCGGACCTAAGGGTCCAACGAACTACAGGACTGGAGGGTCCCGCTAAGACACATTGACCGGAGGGTCGTATTATAGCCTTGAGTGGCGTATGTGTTGTATGTGGTATTTTGGGGAACTCACTAAGCGTTTATGCTTACAGTTGTTGTGTTATGTGTTTCAGGTACTAGTGATGAACGCGGGAAGGCGCCGGCGTGATTCGTACACACACGCATTGGAGTTTTTGTAGAGATTCTGGGGAAATGTTTTGTGATAATAACATTTGATACAATGTGTTTGACATTATTTATGAATGAATGAATGTTTTAAAAATGAAAAATTATTTTGAAATTTTACGTTGTTACAACTACGATTAATCCACGAAGGCGAGGATATCTTTGATCTCGATCCTGTCGAGTAGGCTTACGAGAGTCCTGTCGGAAAGTTACGTTTTCAAGTTCGAGACGTGAAGGGTAAAATGTACGTTACTGAGTTTGTGGTGTAGGTTGGGTTTGTGAGTTACAGGACCGATTCTTGCAAGAATCTCAGAGGTCCTGTGTATCTTGGATTTAGCTTTCCATGCTTTATGAAACGTACTAAGCCATTCTCAGAGTTAGAATTCCTAAAGAATTTGGTATCTCACTTGGAATTCCAAGGTTTCTTTTTCTTGCTTATCTTCCCAGTCAAGGGCCACCCCCTGCTGGGTCAAAGTCGTAAGGGTTTCTGTAATTCGCGAGGAGTTCTAAATGGACTCCTGACAGTAAGTCGGCGAGACCTAAAATTTGGCGAAGTTCGTAAGCGTCTTCGGTACTGAAAATTTTTCAACGGTTTTGATAAATTTACAGAGTACTAAAGAATTTCCCATCACTAATAGTGTGTCTTAGGAATTTGACTCTTAAGTTCCAAAACTTGTGTTTAGAGAACTTTGCGGAGAGTTTCTCTGAGGGTAATGTTTCCATGGGTTCCTTCTTACTACGAGGGTAGATAAGTAAGCCATTACAAGGAGAATGACGAACTGATCCAAGTAAGAATGGTGTACCCTACCCATTAAATCATGAATACTACAAGCGTATTGGTCCTATCTGAGGGGTATCACTACGGACTCGAAGTGTCCGCATCGAGTTCGGAAAGGTAGTCCTCGGGAAATCCTTCCCTAACACTTGAAATTGCTAATATTCGGATCTCGGTCCATTTCTGAAAGGTAAATCGTTCCTTGCGTTTGCTTAGCCCACACATTCACGCGAGGCAAAGATAACGATTTCTAATTGAAATCTTGACGAGGTCTCTGAAGATGAGGGACTTACGAAGCAATCCGTCTAACTTCTTGACGAATAAGACCGAAGTTCTCTAGGATGAGAAGCTTGGTCTTTCTATTCTAGTGCTGACTAGTCTTTAAACTGTCCGGACGGTTCTTGTATGTCCATGGGTGTTAGACCGTATGGCGATCTGTTTACAGAAGTCGTACTAGGTTGTAAGTTTGTTCACATGACGATGCGATTACTTGTAGTCTTGGGCAGTCTCCGTCCAGAAGTTCACATTTAGAAGTCATACATGGTTCATCAATCGCAGTCTCGTGTATACGAGTCGTATATAATTAAGATTGAAAAGGTAGTCGAATAACTGATTCGTCTTTAAGCTCTCATCCCAACGAGGAAAAGAAGTTAAAGTGGAATCATTAATTCTAAACCTGTAGAACCTTGATTATACATCACCCCTATGTATACATTCTTCAGCGACATATTAACCGTATGGATCTTTGGATTGAACTTGACGTACTTTACGAGTGGTACTTCGGGGAGGTTTGCTGAGGCTTCTTCGAAAAGGATAAGAAACATGAGGTACTCTAAGCAGATATACTTCCGAGTTCTGAAATGACGGCTTCATAAAAAAACGTTTACGGAGAAAGAGATGTACGTATGAAGCTAGTATTGTGCGGATCAAATTGAATCTAGTCGTATGGTAATATCGGAATTACTTGGAAAATAAAGACATTAGACTTGATCATAAAGGCATTACAGACAAAACACAACCGTGCAACCATCAACAGAGTTACAATACTTTAGACTTACTACAAGATTATTGCTGCGAACAAGGTATACTACAAAAGACGAGTATACGAAGCACAAGGATCCCTTAACTGACGGGATCCCTCAAAAGGTAACACTCGAGTCGTACTAAATTAAAACGGTTTATAAGTTTGTTACAATGAAACGCCTTAACTACTTTCACGTGGGTTTGGAGTAGTCTCCCCTGCGGCAGTGATCCTTAGAATTCTACCGTCTGCGCCGGAGTTCTTTGTTATAGGACAATCCTTCTTGAAGTGCCCTATCTCACCGTATTGGTGGCATGACTGGCTAGCACTAGCATTGGTGGTGGGAGTGAGGTGTTTAGCCAGAGTTACGTGGACACGAGTGCCTTCCTCATTACTCCACTTTGGAAATTGCCTCCTAAAGAGTTCTGCAGGAGTTGCCACTTGCTGCTGTTGCATGACAATTCTTTGGGATCTCCTGCGCTCCTTTTGGGCTTGGCGCTTTCGTTTATTCCTCTCAGTTTTTCGGCTTTGTAGGTCCTTGACTGTTGTCATTTGTTGGTTTCCCGGTTTGGTACTACAATCGGAACTCCTGACTCCTTTGTTAGTCTTGCTTGTGTTTCCGAAGTTGATGTGTGTAAGGAAAGTTGTCACAGTAGTTGTTACTGCTGCTTGTAACGTAGTGGCATTGATATGGAGGATAAGGGTTTCGTTGCTCGGCTGATTGTTTCCAGATGACGACATGATTCTGTAACACGAAAGATAAGGATTTTGTGAGCGATTCTGGTTGACCCTAGATGTACTTCGATTGTTCAAGTAAAGAGTAAGAGTATGTTCTCGAAAGTTTGACCTACATCCCTATGATGCAGTCCTAGTACGGATTGGAAGTATGTTCGCGAAGGTTTAACCTACATCCCTATGATGCAGTCCTAGAATAGAATAGAAGTAAGTTCGTAGTATGGTCTTACGACGCTTGACGTCTAGAACATGGTACCATTGGTTGGTAAATAACATGATCCAACCCTTGAAGAAGAATTGGGAATTATCCCTGAGCTAGAATACCCTAGTTTAATAACTCAACTAGAGTGGGTTTCAAATAGACTCCCATGATAGCATGATGAAAGTAATTGAATAAAGAATGACACAGAAGTTAGCCGATTGTCAATATCTTTGATATCCATGACGTAAAAGTTCGGGAAAAATGACCTTGTAAAAGGTGTTACATCATATCCAGAGTAGAAAGTCCTTGACAACATAAAGACCTAACTAAAGTACTTATAGTACAAGATAGTTTCATAGAAAATGCCACATCGGGCATAGACAGAAAAACGATTCCTTTTAACAAGGAAAATAAAGTAAAGCATCTACTACTGGCGACGGTCATCCCTCTGGTGAACTCTCAGTTCAGCCAGTTGGCGTTCCACATCAAGTAGGTGTCTTTCGTACACCCTTTGATGTACTCACAGTTCTATGACTTCGGCTCGTGATTCAGCCAGTGCTTGCAACAGGGTTTCATGGTCTCTCTCAGATCTCTCACGAGCATCTTCCAGGCGAATGGTGCGGAGGGTATGCATTCTTGCAATGGTGACAACTTCTGTGATCTGATGTAGGGTTGTCCTGCCTTGAATCTCATTTCGGGCCACTCTACGGACCATGATTGGCAAGATTCTGTCTGCTGAGCCCCCATTGCTCAGGTCATAAAAGCTTCGGTCACCATTAATTGGCATGGGCTGATCTTGTCCTTGGCTCCATGTTTCCAAGCATTCTACCCACTGAGGCGTCGGGCCATGAAAAACCGGACGAGGGTTAGGATATGGAAAGGGAGCTGCCTGGGGTAGGTTCTCAACCTCGGGTTCAAAGTTAGCATTATCCGAAAGGTCTTCACCATGGTGATAATTCAAAGGGATAGGATGATCATTCTCTGGTTCTTCTCCAAACCATCCAGCAATGACTTTGTTCGGAAGGTACGGATTGTCGTGGGGATGGAGTCCAGCCATGTTATCTACGTGAGAATTGGGGTAGGAAACTAATTATTAGACGAACTATCTAGATAATTATTTATAAAATCTTCATTAGTTACATCACTATTTGTGAAGTGCATACCAGTTATATGTAATCGAAACAGGATAAGCCTTCGAATAAGTGACCTTAACTCCAAATTCACAAGGAATAGGGGTACAACAAAATTTTCACAGATTCTAAGGCTATAACATCCTAGTTACATATAGCCTTAGTGTATCCACTTAGAAACTATCAACTTAGTAATGAAGATCCTTTTTAGTTCTCAAGTATAAAGTACTTATAGTAACACCAAATACCCCTATAGTATTTTAGGTTTATGTTCTATTGTTCTCATTGTGGCATTGTTGGTAAGATTTTAGACTTGTTACAACCTCACAACTACACTTAGGCACATGCTAGTCAACCCTTGGATAATATAGTTGATCAGGCTATATCTTCCCAGTTTTGACCATATGTCTCTAAGTCCACCTGTGTTGCCCAATAATCGTAATTCTTTTGTACTGTCCTAGTGACTCTGATTTTAGTATGAATGCAGGCACGTATACTTAATTAAATATTTTATTATTTAAAGTATAAACTCTTGGTTAGAGTATTTTAATCCCATTGTATTTATAGTCTGTATATCTTTTATAGGTTGATATACTCAATTCACTATAAACAATGCTCTGATACCAATCTGTTACACCCCTAAACCAAGAATGGCGGAAACGTTCTGGGGTGGAGGACGTCATGTACAGTATCACAACAATGAAAAGTAGTAAACAAGCAACAACATCATCCAGTGGATTAATAATATAATTTTAATACAAGTGTGTTCTGATATGTCTAATTGACACTAAAGTATAAATCAAAATGAAAGATGAGTCTTGAACGAGCTCCATCTTCTCTAAACCTTGCATCGGTACCTGTCTACTGTTGACCTGAGGATACAAGTTATTTTGAAAGAGAGTATCAGCTTTAAAGCTGGTGAGATCATAAGTATTTTAGTGTCTTAATTTGTATGTAAGTATTTGTACGAATGAAATGTAAGTATTTGTACGTATATGAAACGTAAGTATTTGTACGTATATGAAATGTAAGTATGAAAACGTTTTGAACATCCTAGGAGCCCTATGCTTCCTACTAAGAGTAGCCTTCTACCAAGGCATCTAGTATCTAACTGTGTCTATTGTAAGAGTGTCTATTTTCCCAAATATAACTATCATTAACCAAAAATATAGTATTTACATTACCGTGCATCGTGTGTATGTTCACGAAGTGAAGGTAATGGGGAAGTAATAAGGTACTGTAGTTTTATAATAAGTGACTACTGCTGTACTAACTACCTTAAACCAATTGAAATTTAAAGTAACATGTGATCGGCCTGTATCTTGCTACCGACTCAATAGTAAAACGACGATGTAAGACGCCATAAGAAATGACATTTGGCACCCGTAGACTTGCAAGTCCTACTGTAGCGAGCAGCAAGGTGTAGGCTAGTCAATCCGGTATAGATCTATACGCAAACTCATACGCTCCCCAATTAAGGAGATTCTGGATACAAAAACGGTCATGGCAAGTAGTGCCATGACCCGTTTAATAGCTCACATAGCTGAATGTATTGTGTATGTAATGTATGCTAGTTGTATTGTATGTTCTCCCTCTGTCTAGCCTATATGTTCTCTCTGAATAGTATTGCAATGTATTGTGTGTACTAGCTGTATTGTGTGTTCTCTCTATCTAGCAAGTATTGACTCATGAATGAACTGACTCATTGTATGATTCCGCATTCTAGTAATCGTATTAGTATCTTCCTAAACTACCCGTATGGTAGCTTACGAGTAAGGTAACTGGCACGTATGAACATGGTAGTATACCCTTGGTACCCAAGGGTATTGAACTGACTGGAAACTTTTATGTCTCTATATGTATACGTGATATATAACTGATGATTAAACGACCTTCGGATGGATACCTGATACCCACCAGACCACATCCCAACGGGGAAAAGAAAATAGAGCGGGTTAGCCTTCCTAAGTCTTTTAAACATAACTTTTATAACTATACATATACAGACTTGCATTTGATAATATAAAAGCATAAAAGAAGTTTTGTAAAACATTTAAGGGTTTTGAACAATAAATACATAATAATGACTTGATGTCATTTTGTAAAACATTTAAGGGTTTTGAACAATGAATAAATAATAATGACTTGATGTCATTTTGTAAAACATTTTGGAAAGCCATTTACAGAAATCTATTTGTTAAACAGCTTAAAGTGTAGTAAATCTATTTGCATGCTAGTTATTAATCACATGTGATTGATTTAATAACTAGCATGTTTCAACTTGTATCCCCTCCCATAAAGCATTTAAAAACATTTAAAACGATCAATTAAGGGGTATGAACTCACCTGTAGTGAGCGGATCGGAAGGAAGTGTCAGACAAGTGCTTGGTGTCAAGTGAAGTCTTAGACACACACACAATGATCCTATTTACATATGACGACATATGTATATAAACAATTAGTGATTATATCACTAATTAAACATGTATTAACATCCTATTACGAGGAAAACACTTTGGTCAAGTGTTAGGAGGCTATCAGGTTGCAACAAAGGAGTGTGAGGCTTTGTAAGTGCGTTTATGGTCCATAGACCATACTTGTTGGAGTTTACGGCCCAGAGGAGTTTACTCCTGGCCGTAAACTCTCAAATGGGTCACTATATGTGGCTTAAAGCTATGATGTCTTATGTGGTTAAGTGCTCCAAGGCTTATACAAGAGGATAGGTGAGTTTAAGGTCCAAGAATGACCTTAACATGAGTTTGCGGCCCAAGTACCACTTCCCCATGAGTTCACGACTGTAAACTCATCATAGGAAGTACCATTTGATGTTTTGAGGTTCCTAGATCATTAGTGATTGGTTCTATGTTAATTCCTATCCATGTGGAAGCATTAGGGGCACAATATCACCCCTTTATAGAGTTTACGGCCTAAGGACCAATCCTTATGAGTTTACGGCTGTAAACTCTATGGGAACATGGTTTCTTGGATGTTTAAGGTCCTTAACACTTCAAGGATATAATCTAAGCTAGGTTCTAGGCATAAGGAAGGAGTTAGGGTGCAATTTGCCCCATTTATAGGGGTTTATGGACCAAGAACATGTCTTGGCCATAAAATCCTTTGTTCTTGTGTTTCCTTATGATTTCTAGGCTATAAACATGTTAAACCTAGTGTACAACGAGTTAGTACAAGAGCACTTACAATCCAAAAGCTTGAATGGTCGTTATTGGCCAAGAACACGAGTGTGTGTTCTTGGTGAAACTGAAAATCTACAAAATGGAATGATTTCACGGATGAAATCATGTAAGATCACTAGATTATCTAAGATATCAACTAGTTAGGGCAAGATACTTACGAGTTTTGAAGATCGGGGACGAAGATCGGGATGCTACTTGAGAGGATTTGGGCCAAGGGAAGAAAAGAAATGAACTAATGACCAACTTTTCATCATATAAAATGGAGTTTATGTCCCACATGGAGTTTACGCCGTAAACTCCCATGTGGTGGCCGTGAACTCCAGGTCAAGGGGTTTTAGACTCGTTCTTTGCACTATAGATCCAACAGATAAACTCCGACACTTATTCCTTAAGTGTACAAGGCTCAGAATGCTCAAACCAAGTTTGACTTTCAATGAAGTGTTTGAATGAACTGGATGGGAAATTTCGGGTTGTCACAAGACTCTGGTTACAATACATGACTTATAAAGCATTACTTGAAAAGTAACATGAAGCAAGTGTCTCACAATTTAGTCATTAACGGATTTACGTATAGTGAATGAAAACTCTAATTGTGTAAATGAAACCTTTGGTAATGAACTTGTTGGGTAAGTGCATCATAAACTATACCTATTATAGTTTATCAAAAAATGGTAGTAGTAGTGAACATAATCTATGCTTACAATAGTTTGTCAAAATGTTGGTGTGCAATGGATATAAACTTTGTTTATTATACTTAATTACCATACTCATGAAGGTAAAAATCCATTTGTTTTCTGATGTATGTCTATCTACCAAAACAAAATAACATATAACGTAACACATATATTCACATAATGATACATACCTTGCTCAATAAATTACAAGGTGTAAAAGAAATTGATAACATTTTTCTAGTCTTAACTTTTCTGTTTCCCGATATTAGAAAATTTGTATAAAAATCACCAAAGATTCAAATCAGAATCCGTAAATTTTGAGAGTTTAAAAAATGAGTCTAGATTGTTCATAATTTTTATTATGATTTTTAATGGCTTCTAACTTGTGTGAAAATGTCCATTTTCACAGGCTGGTCCGAATTTGTTCTTGAAATGATAGGTCGTGTTGTAAAAATCACCATAAATTGTAGAAATATCATATGGAGATATTCAAGTAGTCATTTTAAAGGTATTAACCTGAACTATTTGCACCTAAAACATTTTTGAAAACTAAAAATTTTAAGTTGCCCAAAATAGTCCGTGAATGGAGTTAAACTTTTCTAATGAAAGCTGATGGATGAGTTTAATGGTCTTCTTGGTGTTTTAACTTGTACTCCCCCACTTAAAAATTAAGAAACATGTGAAAAGATAGGGGTATGAACTCACCTTGAGTGATTTCAGTAGGTGGATGATGAAGAAAAGGAGTTTCCAAGTCAAGAACACTTGGGAGATACCTGAGGATTCGAAGATCTAGTAACAAATATGATGATATTTGTGTAAGGAATTCATGAATTGAGTGAAAGGATGTAAGATAATCGAGTTTAGGATGAAGTTACTTACCAAACTTGTAGGGAAAATCTCAAGAATAGCCTTCAAATTCGATTTTTAGATAGAGGAAAAGAGAGAGAGAGAGAGAGAGAGAGAGAGAGAGAGTGAGAGAGAGAGAAATGGGTTTGATTCTTGTTTAAAGTGTGAAGAATGTGGAAGAGATATAAGAAATTTACATCCTTTGATCTTATTATAGGCAGGTGAAAAAAGGTGAAAGGACAACTAGTTGACTAAGTATGGGGGAATAGTGACTGAGTATGGCCCTGGAGTGGGTTTGGAGGGTTGCTTGTGTCATGATTCAAAGGTAAAGTCAACACTCCACCTCTAAACCATACCCACTAGATTTTATTCCTAAATAAAGATTTCCCTAAAATGTGTTTAATTATGAATATATAAGGTCTTTTATGTCAAAATATGATTTTGGGTGAAAATCCCACGTTAAAATAATGAAAAATGGGCTTAAACCGGAGTCGGTGTCGAAAACCAGGTGAAAAATGCATTTCAGCGAAGCCTCTCGGAATGGACCGAAGTTCGGTCCCCCAATAGCAAGGACCGATGGCGAACTGGTTAGGTAAGGGAGCAAAGGTGAAATGGGCCGAGAGGAGGTTCGGTCTGAAGGGACCTTTGGGTTTGGTTCATCAGGAGCTTCGGGTTCGGTTCTATCCAACTTCGGTCCTGTAGCACTTCGCTCCTAGGCAGTTCAGTTCCAAGAGGGTTCGGTTCTAATAGAAAGGTTTCGGTCCTTTAGGGCTATTTTTCGTATAAACTTCCCGTTTTGAGCGGTTTTTCACCAAGTTAAGTGTTGGGATAACCCGAATGACTATAAAAAGTTAAAAGGGATTTTGAGAGAGATTTGGGAGAGATTTTAGATAGAGAGAGATAAAGTGAAAGAGATTGAGAGAGACCATGTTTGTGACCTTTTTGAGTGTTTAGCTTCACAACGCAAGGTTTGTAAACCCCGTTAAGCCTCTTTATGATTGTTATACATCCCCGAGGGGTATGGAATAATGTTTTACCGAACATTTCATCACTTACCCCGATTAGGGTTTAGAATTTCTGAACGTACGAACTTTCCAAATGATAACTTCTTATTAAAATAACGAGTTGTAAAATAGTAACATATTGTAAACCCTAATATACAAGGGTTAGATGAGTTGACTAGTTCGACTCGTTGACTTTACTTGAGTTTGACTTGACCAGAAATTAATGGTAGTCACAATTAAACTATATGATTTCTCCATTAATATATTAATCATATAATATATTAATAAACCATAATAACCTCTTTATTTATAAATCATCCTATCATGTTGCTCTGGTGAAGGCAACCCTAAAGAACCATGCACAACCGGGTTAAGTACTTACCAAATATACTTACAGGCTTAGACACTAATCCAATACTCTCCCACTTGGATAAGTCTAGTAACTATAATGTATGCATATTCCAATTAGCAATCGTAGCTCTCAAAGACCTTGTCGAACTCTGATCTTATCAGTAACGTGTCCTTTAGATAAGGGATCGTATAGCCCTCTGTTCTAGATATCTTGCGGACAATCACATGGAACATAGTCATACTTATTGTCCAGGAGTTTGTTTCTTGATCTCAGATTTATTTGACATAGAACTTAATTGAACACATCAATTCAGTCCTGACCGGGCACGACACATAAGTCAAATCAAATCATTGAGGGGCCCTGATATCGCTTTTACCCTCTTAGGATAAAAGGAACAAATAAACTTTGACTTATATGCATTTATTGTTCACTAATTAAATTATACACAACAATGCGTTTTATGACATCAAGTTACTGATGCGTTTTTGCATTATCAATGCACAACCAATTAGCAAACAATAAACATCTAGGTTTTAAGACCATATGATATTACCGTCTTGCGATCATTCGTGATAAATTCCATGAAGTGATTCCAGCAAGCGTGGGTTTATTCCAATGCTCAAAACTTGTTCATAAGCACTCATGAACGTTGTAGCAAACCTTTGCTATGTCTAATACTTTTCAAACAATCTACACACCTATTCATGATAGTCTTCATTCATATCTACTTCCAACATATGAACGAATGTAGACCGTTGAAATAATTCGATTATCCTTAAATAACTCAATTATTCATGAAGTCAAAAGATACAAAGTGAAACAATAGTTAAACAATTAACATAAGACAGTAACTTTACTTATAAATAATACTCCTTTATTTAATCATCAAATGTAAATTACATTTATCTATTACACGTTTCTAAACTATCTAATCTAAACTAATATCGTCCTTCAGCCCAATGCTCCTAGCGTGCTGCAAGTGCTTAACCCTACTCAGTCCCTTCGTTAGTGGATCTGCTAGGTTATCCTCTGACGATACCCTCTTCACTACAGGGAGTCCCTTCGTATGTGGAGATCTACCATAATCCCTCGGTTCCTTGGTCAAGGCAATTGCTCCTTCATTATCATAGAAGATTACCATAGGCTCCTTTATAACAGGCACACCTCCAAGGTCTCGAATGAAGTTCTTCAACCATATCGCCTCCTTTGACACTTCGTTGGCTGCAATATACTCTGATTCACACGTTGAATCAGCTAATGTCTCTTGCTTGGAACTTTTTCAAGTCACTGCTCCTCTATTGAGGGTAAAGACCCAGCCCGACTGCGAACGATAGTTGTCTCTGTCGGTCTGAAAACTAGAGTCACCGTACCCTCGCCCCTTTAAGTAATCACTCCCACCGAGGACTAGAAACCATTCCTTAGTCCTCCAATTCTTGACTATGGTCCAATGTGCTTTGTCAGGGTTCCCTTGGTATCTACTGACCATGATCAAAGCGAAGGCCGCATCAGGGCGAGTACAAGTCATAGCATACATAATTGAGCCAACTGCAGAAGCGTATGGTACTCGGCTCATTTCTGCTATCTCGACTTTAGTACTCGGGCATTGAGTCTTACTCAACTTGACATTACTTTGGATCGGTAACTCTCCCTTCTTTGAATTCTCCATACTAAAACATCTTAGAACCTTATCTAAGTAAGTATTCTGACTAAGTCCTATTAGTCTCTTACTTCTGTCTCTCACTATCCTTATTCCCAAAGTATAGGAAGCCTCTACGAGGTCCTTCATAGCGAAGCACTTCCCGAGCCAGGACTTTACTTCCTTCAGTGTCGGGATGTCGTTTCCTATGAGAAGTATGTCATCGACATACAATAATAGGAAGCTAACTATAATCCCACTGGCTTTGACATATACACACGGTTCATCTTCGCTTCGTATAAACCCAAACACTTTGACTTTCTCATCGAAGCAAAGATTCCTTCTGCGAGATTCTTGCTTAAGTCCATAAATGGACTTCTCAAGCTTGAATATTCTATTGGGATGCTTCGTATTGACAAAACCCTCTGGTTGAGCCATGTAAACATGCTCAACCAACTTCCCATTAAGGAAAGCTGTTTTGACATCCATTTCCCATATTTCATAATCATGAAATGCACCAATGGCCAACATCACCCTAATAGACTTTCTTTTGGCAACTGGCGAGAAGGTTTCATCATAGTCAACTCCGAGATTTTGCGTAAAACCCTTCGCAACCAATCGTGCCTTATATGTGTGCACATTCCCATCCACGCCAGTCTTCTTCTTGAAGATCCACTTGCACCCAACCGTCTTACGTCCGGGTACATGGTCAACCAAATTCCAAACTTGGTTGTCGTACATGGACTGAATCTCGCTGTCCATCGCCTCTTTCCATTTCACAGACTCCGGGCCTGCCAAGGCTTCCTTATAGTTGTTAGGTTCATTCAAATTTATTAGTGTACTATCACTAATATACGTGCCCCCTTCTGTAGTAATATGAAAACCATACAATTAAGGTTGAACTCTAACTCTTTCAGAACATCTAAGAGGTAATGACTCGTCAATCGGTTCAACCGGAGTTTCCTCCTCGGGTTGAGCGCTAGCGTTAGAGGTTCCTTCATCGCTCGGCTCTTGAATCTCTTCAAGATCGATTTGCCTCCTACTGTCCCCTAGGCTAATGAGTTCTCGCTCTCGGAAAACCCTTCTCCTCGCAACGAAGACAACATTGTCACTCGGTCTATAGAAGAGATATCTAAAGGATTTCCGCGGGTAGCCGATGAAAATACATCGCTCACTACGAGGTTTGAGCTTGTTGTGAGTCTCTCGTCTTACGAAAGCCTCGCAACCCCAAACCTTTATGTGCCAATGAGGGAGCCTTCCCTGTCCACATTCCGTGAGGTCTTTTGGCAACCTTCTGCATAGGGACTAAGTTAAGGATATGGGAGACAGTCTCTAAGGTGTACTTCCAAAATGAGATAGGTAGTGAAGCACGACTCATCATGGAACGAACCATGTCCAACAAGGTTCGATTACACCTCTCAGCCACACCGTTCAACTACGGTGTCCTAGATGGCGTCAATTGCGAAACTATTCCGCATTCCTTAAGATAGTCATGGAATTCAAGACTTAGGTACTCTTTTCCTCGATCGGATCGAAGCATCTTGATTTTCCTAGCCAACTCACTCTCTAATTCTTGTTTAAACTCTTTAAACTTTTCAAAGTTTCTGACTTGTTCTTGATTAAGTAAATATACCCATATCTGCTATAATCATCGGTAAAAGTCACGTAGAAGCGGTTCGCATCCCTTGTGGTTAATCTAAAGGGCCCACACACATCGGTGTGTATGAGATCCAATAGACCCTCACCCCTTTCACAAGTGCCAGTAAAGGGTGACTTGGTCATCTTTCCTAGTAAACAAGACTCGCAAACGTCATCGTCCCTAAGGCCGAATGACTCCAGCACTCCATCCTTTTGGAGTTGGGCTATGCGTTTCTTGTTGACATGTCCAAGACGACAATGCCACAAGCATGCTTTATCCATACTATTGGAAGAATCCACACACAACACATCATTTCCTAGGTTATCTACAATAATAACAGTTTCATAAATTCCATTACAGGGCAATGCTTTGAAATATAAAACATCATTTAGATAAGCATAAATAGAACCTTTCTCATTATCAAATGAATATCTAAATCCTTGTCTAAAAAAACCATGAAATGAAATGATGTTTCTTGCCATATCTGGCGAATAGCAACAATTATTTAAATCTAATCCAAATCCATTAGTAAGCGCTAGAGAATACACTCCAATCTTGGTGACAGGTGATGATCTTCTATTCCCCATGATTAGATTTATCCTTCCACTCTCCACATCCCTATCTCTTCTTATTCCCTGCAAATCATAACATATGTGAAAACCACATCCTGTATCAAGAACCCAAGAAATAGCATGTAATGAATCATTAGATTTAATTGTGTAAATACCTGCGAAAGATGTCTTGATCTTCCCATCCTTGATGGCCTGCAGATATTCCGGGAAGCTTCTCTTCCAATGCCCTATCTTGTGGCAGTGGTGGCACTCTGCCTCCTTCTGGTTAAAGTTGGGCTTAGCAGAACCAACTTTGGCTCCACTAGAAGAGGTACCATCTTGGGATTTTCCCTTGGCTCTTTGAAGGAGCCTTCCTCATCTTGCCCCTCCCTTGCTCAATGGCCAAAACAGGAGCATCGGTTGGAGTAGGAGTTGATGCAACAGACTTATCCTTGAGATTGCTCTCAACAGTCCTAAGCAATCCTTGAAGCTTGCTCAATGTGACCTCTTCCTTGTTCATGTGGTAGGTCATGTGGAACTGATTGTAGCAAGGAGGCAAGGAGTAAAGGATAATGTCAATTGCCAGCTCTTCATCGAAGTTAACAGTTAACTTCAGCAGGTGATCACCATATCTCTGCATCTTTTGTAGATGAGCAGTAAGGGACTCTCTATTATGCATTTTGGCAGTGATCATCGAAGTGATGATCGCATACCTTTCTTGCCTCGTGCTTTGGTGGTACTGTTCCACCAAGTCTTGATGCATCTCGTAGGGATAGTAGTCCTCATAGGATTTTTGTAGCTCGACAGTCATGGTCGCCAACATGATGCAATGGACTTTCGTGGCATCACGCTCATGGGCCTCAAAGGCAACGATTTCTCTGGGAGTAGCAGTGTTGATGTTCACCTCCTTCAGCTCCTTATCGAGGACATACTCTTTGTCCTCGTAACGAGTGAACATTCGGATGTTACGAATCCAATCATTGAAATTGGACCCATCAAAGATCACTCTCCCACCCAAGTTCATGAGTGAGTACGATCCGGATGAGATTGAGGCTAAAGCGTTGTTGTTGTTTTAGTTCGACATCTGAAGAAAAGAACCAAGTTTGATTAGAAATGAATCCCTAATTAAACACCCAAAATGAGAAATTAGGGCTAGGATCCGACAACATTATTTCCATATTAGAAAAGGGATGTCGTAATCTAACACGCAAATAATTTGAAGGTAAGTGAATGACGAATCGCTATTTCTACACCATGAAAAACAAAAGAAGGTTAAGTTTTAAATGTATTGAAGACTCCTAAATTCCTTTGAGATTCATTGATCCTTTCAATGGCATCTTTCAATCTCGATATGCCCCTCAAGTTTGTGACTAGGATGCCAAGGATCACAAAGCGGGTGTGAATAACCATGCACCGGTCAAAAAAGTGGTAGGTAACGACCCTCCACCGGTCAAAAAAGTGGTAGGTAAGAGTGGACACCCATTAAATGGCAATTTTATAGGCCATAACCTAATGCCCCCCTTATAGATCGGCTTCGTGAATGAGGCCTACTAACGGTAAGACTAGCATTTAATTTACACACACACACCTACACACACACACACACACACACACACACATATATATATATATATATATATATATATATATATATATTAATCTTATAATAATATAAAGTATAAGGCTGAATTTTAAACTTGTAAAATTCTAGGGTTTGAAATTTAAATAGTTCAAATTAAACATTTTAATCATAAAACTTAAATTTCAAAATTTGAGGGCAAGATAATTCAACAATTAATTTAAATAATCAAGTATTATCAAATAAGGAAATTATTATTTAAAAAAAATGGTAATTATCTTTTGTTTTGATGAGGATATTGATAAAAAGGTAATAAAATTCGGATTTTATTAGGCTAAAACAATTTAGGTAATTATCCTTAAGCAAAATAGCAAGAAATCCTGAAATTCCCTCTGTCTGACGCTCCGACTCACCGAGTCCCCATATGGACTCGTCGAGTTCATCCTACTCGTCGAGTCCACAATGGGAATCGCCGAGTTCATCAGGCAGAGAGCAAGAAAATTCGATTTTAAGCAAGAGTCAAAACACAAAGCATCAAATTCAAGAGAAGCCAAGCCTAGGCTCCGATACCACTGATGGGTTTGAGCCATAAGAACATTCCTAAGTGTACATACAAACCCTAATGCTTGGATCTAGGTTTCTCTAATGAACATGCTTTTCATCCAAGACTTGCAAACCCTAGATCTATGGTATACAATTCGAAATTGACAATACAAAAGAGATCTTGATGATTACCTCTTCTTGAAAGCTTGAATCTTGTTATCCTTGGAGCTTAGTGTCACAATTGTCACTCCTCTAATGGCTTACAAACACCAAGAAGTAAGAGGATGATATGGAGAGAGGTTGAGGACACAAGATCGGCTCTAGGAACTCCTTAGGGTTTCTGGTAGCCAATTTATGTAGCCCCTGGGTCCTTTAAGTACTTGAGCTGCTAGGGTTACAACCTGAAACCCTAATTGGATTACTTAGGCCTTAAGCAGTCCAAGGATCCTTCTAGATTACGGATTGGACGAATTCAAGGAGTCCATACACCTTAATTTCATCCACCCTATGATCCATAAGGATCCACAGCCCAAAACAAACTATCACACAATTGACAGTTCTAGTCCCCTTTATTTAATTAATCTCTTTTAGCCACTTAATTAATTCTTGTCTAATATTAATTAAACTATATGATTTCTCCTTTAATATATTAATCATATAATATATTAATAAACCATAATAACCTCTTTATTTATAAATCATCCTATCATGTTTCTCTGGTGAAGGCAACCCAAAAGGACCATGCACAACCGGGTCAAGTACTTACCAAATATAGTTACGGGCTTAGACAATAATCCAACACACATATCCCTCAGTAAGTCGAGCCAATATCATACACCCACTAGTTTGTTCAACACCACTTTAGCACCACCCTAAACAACAGTTTGTTCAACACCACTTTAGCACCACCAACGTCTGTCAAAACTGCAATATTTTTCTATATTCCAAAATTTCTGTCTTTTAGATTTCCATGGTATGCTTGTATAAGTCCTTACGATTATGGATTTTAAACATAAATTATCATAGCAACTAAAATCATGGAGTTACTAGACTCAAATCCAGAACTTCAGGCACTAGCTTTGCTCAAATCTGATCTTCCATGATTTTTCTATAATTTTTACAATACTGGAAAGAAAAGGGAAAAATACATAAATTCACAGCTTTTCTTTTTGAGTTACGCTGGCTTCTTAATCCATTAATACAACATAAAATGACCCCCAAAGCTGGACAATAACATCTTAACAGTGACCACAAGTTATTGAGTTGCAAATGCCATACGAAATTGTAAACCCCTATTCAAGGTACAATGCTTAAAAGGGAAAACTAAAGTATGATGCGTTAGTTATAAAGTCAAAAATTTGGGTTTTAAAACTTTTACCTAACATTCAACGCTTCAAGGTATGCAATAAGAGATACCACCCACAGGCACAAAAACAATGTAGCTAGTGGTCGATGATGGCAGCCGACGGTGATGGTGAAGCTTTGGGATGAAGATCGAATCACAAGAGAGGGAGAAAAAGTCTAGGAACTTACTTGAACCAAAGGATGAACCACCACCAGATTTATCTTATTCAATTTGTAGACTCGCCTCTCCTCCTTTGCTTCCTCTTGATCGCCAATTCTTTTTCCTCTCGATTTCTTTTCTCTTCGGCCGACAACCTAAAAAACACACCCCACGAATTCACTAAATATGGGTTATAAGGGATTGAATAAGTTTATTTGCATAAAAAGATACATGAAGTAGGCTTGTGAAAAAAAATTAAATAAGCCCATTTTTCATCAAAAATGGCTCTAAATTTATATTTTGAGTTTAGCCCTCAAAGTTTGCTATAAGAGCAGTTTTAGCCATAAGAAAAAAATTGTTTTGCACCAACGAGTTTAAAAGCTACCAATTTCAATCATTCCTTAAGACATAAATAATTTCAGTCCTTCCTTAAAAAAGTTACAAAACCTCCAAAAACTCATTATCCGTTATTTTTTATTGTTATTCTTATTACTATTAGCATTTCTTATTTATTTATTTAATTTCATTTATAGCTAGTTTCCTCTATTATACAACTAAATAGAAAACGGGGCGATACAACTCTTCCTAACTTGAATCAAACTTCATCCTCTAATTACCGTCTAACAAATAACTCTAGATAATTCACTTGTGTCTCCACCTCCGGTTCCTGTGTCCGCTTGAAACCTTTTGGATGTTGCTACGAAAACATTACTAATCCAATCTCTTTTTCTCTATGTCAAGGATGGAAGTTGACTCCTAAATAATTATGAAGCTGAGATACATGAAACTATTGTTTTCTCATCCAACAAATACTTCTGAAGCTAAGATACATGAAAATCATGTGGATCGACCTTAACTTATCTGGCATCTCAAAGCGATATGCTACCTTTCCTTTCCAAGCAATAATCTTGTACGGACCTATGTATCGAGGCCCCAACTTTCATCTCTTGTGAAACAAAATCATCCATTTCTATGGTGAAACCTTGAAAAGTACATAGTCTCTCACCCAAAACTCCAAATATGATCGCCTCTTGTCAATGTAGCTCTTCCGCCAACTTTGTGCAGTAATCAATCTTTCTCGGACCATCGGGATCAACTAATTCGTCTTAATGACGACATTCGTGCTCCCTAATACCCGGTGGCCAACATCGCCCCAACAAATAGGCGTCGCGCAATTCCTACCATATAAAAGTTCAAATGGCAAAATGTCGATACTTAAATGGAAACTGTTTTGGTAGGAAAACTCAGGTAATGGGAGATACCAATCCCAACTACCCCTGAGGTTAATAACATAATATCGAAGAATAACCTCGTGCGTTAGGTACGTATACTGCATACGAACATCTATCTGTGAGTGAGAAGTTGTACAGTGTCATAATTGTGTACCCATCTCCTCCAGAACCTCCCTCAAAGGCAAAATTTGAACCATGTTTCCCTATCAGGGAAATTAAAAACTTGCACCCCATGCCTGGTGATGACACTCTTCATGTGAATGTCGGCAAGATTCACTATTGATGAGCTCTCCTGACTAGCTAAGAGATGATCACTCTTGTTCAATCGATCGATGACGTCCCCGACATTCCTGAATAACAATCTGAAAATTTGCTTGAACTCTCTTCTTTTTGGCGTTCTCATCCAGAACCACCACTTGAGACTCCTTACTAATCAACTCCAACAAAGAAGTAAACACTATCATTGAAGACATAATCCCCAAAGTGGCTCATCATTCAGTTTCCCGCGAAGAACATCTACAACTACATTCATCTTACCGAGATGGTAAATTACCACGCCATCATAAACCTTAACTATGTCTAACAACATAATCTAACTCCCTACAAAACTACCATAAATTTAAAAATTATGATCTGAGACTTCAGATGTCGACCCTCTAATGCTGACGGCCCTTCCTCTTTATTCATGATTAAGGTCGATTAATACCTTGACAAGGAACGTTGCGACTCCAAAATGAAGAAATATCTTGATCAACACATCCTTAACATTTCAACAGAGACAATGGTTCTAACACTTGTCCAAACAGCTCATAGAACTTGAGTTGAGTCCCTAACGAATTTACACTATCAACTATATGATCGTGTCATACATCATCTGTTGGCCTGCAATTTCCCATAGATACACCCAACTCTATACTCTCACACCATTCCACTTCACGCCAAGTGTTTGTTGGGTTTAATTGTATTATGTCAAATGTATGCTTATTATAGTTTATTTTGTTCTGGTTTGGGCATGTACATTCTCAGGTCCACTTTGTAGTTTAGACTATATATATATATATATATATATATATATATATATATATATATATATATATATATATATATATATATATATATATATATATATATATATATATTGCATGCATGTAACATTAGGGTTAACATCTTGCAATCATAATTGCCATTTTTATGCTCTTACAAAGAAGTTCTTGACAAGTCTTCTAGAGTCGATTAATCAAAGTATTAAGCACACTTTTGATCTTTGCTTTCTTTTCATTTAATTCTCGTTCTTTATAATAGAATCTATCGATCATATTTATTGTTGTCACAATTGGTATCAGAGCAGGAGAAAGTGTAATTAATTTGCTATTCTTCTGTCGAGTTTTGCTAGGGTTTTTCGTTTTTACTTAGATATGTTGTTGTTGTCTCAATCGTCTCAATCGATTGTAGATTCTAAATCTAGATCTCAAGTTTTACCCTTGAACTCGATTTATGTTTTACACATATGGTTCTATTTTTTGTTTCTGTGAATTCTTGATAAGATGGCTCACGAATATCCTCACTCTCTCTCGTTCAATCTCTCTAGTAGTATTGGATCCACGACAAGGATTCCAATTATCTTTCCAGACAACTATGAAGTTTGGGCGCTCAACTTTGAAGATTATGTTCTTGGAATAGAACAACATTGCTCCATTATATGGCATGCGATTACGCAAGATACGTACATGCATATGGATACCAAAAAGGAAATCAAGAATCTGACTGACTACAACACACTTATTGTTGAACACACCGTTCTACAAGATGAAAAGAATAAATTGATGAGTAATATAAAAGCAATGAGAATAATTCCATTTACTCTTCCTCCAGACATTTTTCGTCTTGTGAGTGCATGCGATACTGCTAAAGCTATTTGGGATAGGTTGAAGGAGTTATATTCAAGTGATGCTGATTTGGAACATTTCGTGCAAACATTGCTCTTATCGGAATTTGGAGCATTCGTACAAAAACCTGATGAGAAGTTGGATCAAACATTCAATCGTTTCAATCATTTGTTATGCAGGATGCTCAAGAACAAACTCAAGCCTGAAGTAATTGAATAAAAATTCACTTTTATCAATGGACTTAGATCCGAATGGAAGGTTGTTGCTTCCACGGTTAAGGCACACGAACAATTTAAAAGCTATCATGAAGAGGAAGTACCAAAGGAAGTGAAGCTTGTTTCAAGCGTGGGATCCTTAGCATTGCTTGCAAAGGGAAAGAAGACTAGAGAAGAAGATTCTGAATCAGACCTTTCGAAAAGTGAAATCTCAAAAGAAGAAAAGCCTCTTTTGGTGTCTAATCCCAAGAAGTTCTATAAGAAGAACTTTTCCCATTACATAAACAAGTTCACGCAAGGTAATTCGAGTTCAAAAAAGCCAGGGGATGATTTTTTTAAGAACTCTAGGAACGACGACGAGAAGAAGGAAAAGAAGTTGTTGGGTGATTCAGGTTAGGATTTTAATTACTGTCATGACAAGAATCACTTTGCGAAGGAGTGTATCTTAAGGAAGCAAAATGAGAATACTAAAAATGAATAGGACGAAGCCTATTATGTTCAAAATATAGAGGAGCTATGGAAAAAGAATGCATCAAATATGATGTCGGTGTTGATCGTACAGGAAGGCAGTGATGATGATGGACGAGTTGAGTTGTGGTCTAAAGACTCAGAGGATGATGAGGTCAGGAAACCCACACATGGAGGGTGGTTTGTGGCAAAGTGATAATCGCAGGGTTACGAAGGCAAGTGCTTAACGGTTCAAAACAAAGTTTTAGAACAAAGAAAGGATGCTACGGATGGTGGTCAAGCATCCGAATGTTGTTTTACTACACAGACTATTTCGAAGCAAGTGAAAGAATGCAAGAAGGTGGCCGATAAGGTACATTCTATACTCAAATCTCTTAACATTCATGCCTCTCGTTATGGTTCTGAACTAGACGATTTAAAATATACTATTTCTAATTTTAGTGATAGTTCGTCTCAGTAATTCTAATCTGACTGATCAACTTAGTAAGGTAACATTTAATAGTGAAGAGAGAAGATTAAGAATAGACGCTTTGGAATTAGAGCTTACTAGGTTACGTGATGATGTTGTTTATCTTAAAAGAGATAGTCTTGCACTTATGAAACAAAGGAATATTTTTTGTTTAATTGCTAAGCATTTATATAACAATATTACTCAATTGCATTTGGATTGTAAAATATGGAAAGGTTTGCATAAAATGATTTTACCCTTTCTTGAATTGCAAGAGGATGAAATCAATGCTTATTGTTATAAATGCGAATATTGTTTCATCACATGACGTTTCTGATTCATATAGGGGTTGACTTGAGAAAATCGAGGAATACATACAATCCAAAGACCATAATAATATGTTGACAGAAATGTTGAATGGAAAAGATAAATAACAAATCAAATTGGATACTATGCAAAAATATGACTCATTATGCAAGAAATTAAATTCAGAAAATACTTTTGATTCCGAAAACGTTTCTGAATTTGATGAAAGCGATACGAGTGAAATTTATGTAAAAGATGAAATTAATTGTTTTATTTTTGTGCAAAATGTTGATGAACCTAAGAACAATTTGTTTTCAGAAAATTAAATCAAATTCGTTCGAATTGTTGAAAACAAAGGTTCAAATATTTTGAAAGAAATGACAACTGTTTTTCCGAAAGTCCAAACCTTTCAGAATCAAGTTTTTGTTAATACTGGACTGAACAAAAATGATACATCTAAACTAACGTCCCTAGTAGTTGGTGATAATGCAAATGGATGCGATGAATGCTTCTGGTCGAAGCCGATTGATAATGGTGATGAAACAAAAAGTCTTTTAGAAATGACCCCATCGAAAACAAAAGCGAAATATGTTTTAGAACCGTTGAATCGTGTGAACCTTTGTTATGATAATGCTGCACAAAGTGGTACAAAAGATGTTTCCAGTGAAACCTCTTCCGAACAACATGAAACGACAGTTAGAAAAGAAAAACCAAAATCTAATATTCATAAGTCTACTGAAGAACTTATTGCTAAGAAAAGATAGATGAATGCTAGATATAGGAAGAATTTGAAAGAAAGAAAGCATTTTTGGAAAAATAAGAATTCAAATCAAAATTCAGAACGATCTTCTAATCCAAAAGTTGATTCCTCTCAAATTCTGAAACCAAAGTCAAATTTTTCTCCAAAAACACAATTTTCGAAACCAATTGAAAAGCCAAAATCAAAGTGTTCTCGTCTAACTCAGTTTTCAAAAAGGGTTTTAAGGGTAAAACCCAAGTTGTTTCGGAACCAGAGATTACTCTCAAGGAATATGAAGTAAATTTGAAAAAGGATGAAATGGAATTTTCAAAAACAATGAAACCAATAATCAAAAAATATAATAAACGAAAATATAATTTTGTTGAAATTAATCGTTGTGATAACAAAGTGGAAGTTTTTAACATCGAAAAATGGAAGAATCATGTTTTGAAAAGAAATTCATTTTGGGTTGATAAAACTAAGATATTTCCCGTTCAAAAGAAATCATCACAAGGACCCAAGATGGTTTGGGTGCGTAAATCTCTCTAATTTTTGCAGCTTATACGAACAGTACAATTCGGAATGGTATATCGATAATGGCTGTTCTCATCACATGACTAGGATAAGAGA
Source organism: Lactuca sativa (assembly GCF_002870075.4). NCBI lineage: Eukaryota > Viridiplantae > Streptophyta > Magnoliopsida > Asterales > Asteraceae > Lactuca > Lactuca sativa. The sequence goes on from NC_056628.2 coordinate 33,786,859, forward strand.
AGAATTGCGAGAGTTTAGATTTTTAAAGGATGGTGGCAGAGCGAAGTTTGAAAACAACGCCGTTGGAGAGACAAAAGGCTATGGAATGGTTATGAATGGAGAATTCTCGGTTTGGAAGGTAGCATATGTCGAAGGCCTGCAATGCAGTCTGAAGATAACTGAAAAGAAATCTAAGGCATTACTGAAAAGAAATCTAAGGTCTGTAAGAAGGTTCAAAGATACTAAAAAGAAATTGAAGGCATTACTTCTGAAGTCTAAAAGAAAGGGAGAGATGTAACCCCTGAATCTAAACCCAATCAAAGGGAGGCCATCTATTTGCTTGCTTACCAAACCATCTTCGAATGATAGTTAGTTGTGGCACATAAGGCTTTCCCATATGAACTTCAAGAATATAAAAAAGCTCGTCATTAGTGATCTTGTTTGTGGTCTAACCCTTCTGAAAATCAAAAAGGAACATTTAGGTGTTTCATGTAAGCTCGGAAAACAAAGCAGGAAGAGTCACTCAACCATCATCAATACCAAAATCATTGAGCCACTATAATTGTTTCACATTATCTTTGTGGATCATCATCCATCAAAAGTATTGTTGGTAATATATATATATATATATATATATATATATATATATATATATATTCTGGTTATTGTTGATGATTTTTCTAGATTTACATGGGTGTTCTTTCTTAGATAGAAATCAGATGCAACTCCGAAGCTGATGGATTTCATCAAGCAAGTTGAGCTACAGTTACAAAAGCCAATTCAGAAAATTCGCAGTGACAATGGTTCAACATTCAAAAATCAAGCATTTGAATAATTGTTAATTGGAAAATAGATCTCTCATAACTTTTCTTCTCCTTATACTCCCTAGTAGAGTGGTGAAGTTGAAAGACGGAATTTCTCTCTTTGTGAGGTTGCAAGGATGATGTTATCATTTACGAATCTTCCTCTCTACTTCTGGGCTTATGCTATTACAATTGCTTGATTCACACAAAACCTTTCCTTTATCAATAAAATATTTCTGATTACTCCTTATGAGAACTTGAATAGTAGGAAAGCTAAAGGTAATTTCTTTCATGTATTTGGTTCTAAGTGCTTTCTTTTCAACTCTAAATGAAAAATAAATTCGATGTGAAAGCAGATGAAGGAATTTTATTGGGTTATTCTTTAACTTCAAAGGCATATAGGGTATTGAATAATAAATCAAGAAAGATTGAAGAAGCCTACTATGTCACCTTTGATGACAACTATATGAAGAAATATCAGAAAGAAGATTGTCATTTGGTGAAATCTTTCCATTCACAAACTCTATGACAATTCCTCTCATGAATTTATCAGAGGAATTTCTAAATTTGTTTGATGAGCCTGAAAAAGCCATTTCCTTACAATCGAAGGCCAAGGACAACAAAGAAGATGAATTAAAGAAGATAGTTGATGAAACTGCTAAAAACATCGAGACTTCTCGAGAACAACCAATTATGAATGGTTCTAAATTCCCAAACCTACCACAACCTTCTGATGCTCCATTCCAGGAGGAGGGTTCCACTTCGAACTCCAAACCGATGATTCATTCCAGGGGAAGAATCTGATTATAAGTGATGGGTCATATGCAACCTTCGAGGGGCGAATGAAAATAATGACTCCAATGTCCAATCGGAATTTGAAGAAGTTGTTGTAGAAATCGATCCAGTATATGATCAGAATTATCCTCCTATGACTAAATGGACCAAAGATCATCCAAGTTCTCAAGTGATCGGAGACTCATCTTCAGGAGTTCTTACAGGGCCTCAGCAAAAAGCGAAGCAAACCGCATTATTTTCAAAATTGGAATTTTGCATGTTTAATTCTTTCATTTCTAAAATTGAGCCTAAAACTGTGAAAATTGCTCTTGATCATGTAGATTGGGTTCAAGCAATGTAGGTAGAACTCAACGAATTTGATCGAAATGAAGTATGGAGATTGGTTCCCACTCTGAACGATGATTCTGTTGTCGGAATGAAATGGGTATTTCGAAACAAGATGGATAAAGAGGGAAACGTAATTCGCAACAAGGCACGCTTGGTTGTTATAGGCTACTGTCAAGAAGAAGGAATTGACAACGAAGAGACATTTGCACTGGTGGCCAGACTGGAATCTGTTCGGATTTTTCTTGCCTATGCAGCTCACAAAAACTTTGATGTATATCAAATGGACGTGAAGTGTGCATTTCTAAATGGTGAACTGGAAGAAACCATCTATGTTGAACAACCACCTGGCTTTGTGAATGAAAAATATCTGAATCATTGCTATGTTCTGGATAAAGCAGTATATGGTCCAAACAAGCACCAAGGTCATGGTATGGAACTCTAACTCGATTTGTTAAGCAATCAAAATTTAAAAAAGGTACTGTTGATCCTACCTTCTTTCGTAAGAAGGAGGGTAACCATCTGATGATTGTTCAAATTTATGTTGATGAGATTATGTGACAACCCGAAATTTCTATTCTATACAACATATCAAGTCAATAGAAGTCAGATCAGTTACTGTTAATTTTTAGACTTTTTGGAATAAGTTTGAGTATTTCAAGATTTACACTTTAGAAGATATTGTTGGAATAGTGTCTAAGGCTGCAACTATATTAGGCAAGTATTTGACCCGATTGTGCATGGTCCTTTTGGATTGCCTTCACCATAGCAACTTGACAGGATGATTTATAATGAGAGAAGAAATATTATTAATATATTATGAGAATAATATAAGGAATAATAATATTGGTATTTGATTAATATAAGTCATAAATTAATTAGAAATTAATTTGGTGACTTAAAGAGATTAATTAAATAAAAGGGCATAAACTGTCAATTGTATGATAGTTGTACTTTGGGCTATAATCCCTTAAGGATAAGGGGTGGACGGTTTTAGGGGCTTTGGATAGACCTAGAAATCGTCCGAGGCTTATCATAAGGAGATTGGACTGCTTAGGGCCTAAGTTATCCAATTAGGGTTAGAGGGTGAAACCCTAGGAGCCTCACAAGTATAAATAGACCCATGGTGTCAAGGAAATCGGCACTCTTGCCTTTGGAAGAACCCTGACCGACTTCTTTCCCTCTCCCCTCTCTCTTTCCAATCATCCTCTTGCTAAGTTGGTGTTTGTAAGCCATTAGAGGAGTGACAATTGTGACTCTAAGCTCCAATGACAAGAAGATTCAAGCAAGCAACTTAAGGTAATCTTCTAGATCTGTTTTTTTATGTTATTACCTAGATCTATTGGTCAAAAGTGTTGGATACAATGCATGTTCAATTAGAGAAATCTAGATCCAAGCATTAGGGTTTGTATGTGCACATAGGAATGTTCATATGGCTAAAACCCATCAGTGGTATCAGAGCCTTGATTGGTTTCTATTGAATTGATGCATTGGTTGCTCGATTGTTGATTGCAAAATTCGATTTTTTGTCTTCTGCCTGATGAACTCGGCGAGTTCCATAGTGGACTCGGCGAGTCCATTGTGGTACTCAGCGAGTTCGAGCGTTAGAAAGAGCTAGTTTCGGGATTTCTTGCTGTTTAACTTATGGAAACTTACATTTACCTTAATGGGTCAATATAAATCCGATTTTAATATATATTTGAGTATATCCTTGACCTAATTAAAGATATTTATCAATTAATTGAATAATAATTTCCTTATGTGATAATTGATTAATTATTTTAATTAAATTGGTAAATTGTTTTGCAAGAAACACTTAAATAAATCAAATAAAGATAATTATCAGATTAAATGGATAATTTGAATTATTTGTTATTTGATCCCCTTTGTTTTGAAATGTTTAAAACTTGCCCTCAAGTTTTGAAATTTATGTTTTGTGATTAAAAGTTTAATTTAGACAATTTAAATTTTAAACCCTACAATTTTACGAGTTTAAAATTCAACCCTATACTAATATAATATTACAAGATTAATATGTATATATATGTATAATTAAAATGCTATTCTTACCGTTAGTAGGCCTCATTCACGAAGCCGGTCTATAAAGTGGGTATAAGGTTGCAGCCTATAAAATGGCGCTTAATGGGTGTGCAATCACACGCACCGCTTGCTTGATCGGTGGAGGGTTGTTAGCCGAACGGGTGGGATAGGGCAACCTCATCTCCTCATTAAAAGTATAATATGAAATACAAAGTAACTACATGTTTTTCAAAATTTACAATCCTAGTTACTTTAGGAAAAGTGAATTGATTCAATCCCATGAAATTACACTTTGCACCCTTGCTAAGAAGTTAGTGGAGCGTGTGTGGTTTACCGGCACACTAATTGGTTCTAAGTAAAGGTGGAAAAGGGTGATTAATTGTTTATCATAGTTCGATGGAGCGTGTGTGGTTTACCGGCACATCGAATAGGTGATTGTTACAATGAAGGCACCGAGTAGATTTGCATGGTTATTCAAACCCACTTTGTGATCCTCGGTATCCCAGTCACAAAAGAGAGGGGCATATCGAGATTTAAACATGCCATTGAAAAGTTCAATGAATCTCATCCAAACCTAGGAATTCTCAATACATTTAGAACTTAAAGTTATGTTTTCATGGTGGAGAATTAGTGAATCGTCATTCACTTACCTTCAAATTGTTTGCATGTTAGATTACGGCATCCCTTTTCTAATATGTAAATATTGTTGTTGGATCCTAGCCCTAATTTTTCTTATTGGGTGATAATTAGGGATTCAAATTCTAATCTATCTTTGTCCTTTCTATTTGTAGATGTCGAACGCGAACAATGCTGCTGCTAGTTCATTCACATTGATGAGCCTTTTCCAAAAGGTGACTTTCGATGGAACGAACTTTAGCAAATGGATAAGATACATTCGCACGATTGCTCGCTACAAGGACAAGGAGTATGTCCTCGATGAGAAGCTCGAGAAGATCAATCCAGAAATCGCTACTCCGGATGAAATGACTGCTTTTGAGACTCATGAACGTGATGCGACGAAGGTTCATTGCATTATGATAGCCACAATGAACACCGAATTCTAAAAGTCCTACGAGGACATGTATCCGTATGAAATGCACCAAGACTTATTGGAGAGATACCATCAAAACGCGAGACAGGAACGTTACGAGATCTTCACTAACATGATCTCCGCTAAAATGGTTCATGGAGAATCTCTAACCGTGCACCTGCAAAAGATGCAAAGGTATGTCGATCGTCTTCGCAAGTTGAATGTTGACTTTGGGGAAGACTTGGCTATCGACATGGTGCTTCACTCCTTGCCTCCGTGTTACAATCAATTTAGGATGGCCCACCACATGAACAAGGAGGAGGTCACCCTAAGTAAGCTCCAAGGTCTCCTAATGGTTGCTGAGAGCAACCTCAAGGACAAGTCTGTTGCACCAACTCCCAATCCACCAACTGCTCCTGTTTTGGCAATTAGGCAAGGTAGGGGTAAGAGGAGGAAGGCTCCGTCTAAGAGATACAGCAAGGGAAAGTCCCGAGATGGTTCCTCTTCTAGTGGGACCAAAGTTGATCCTGCTAAGCCCAACCCTAACCCAAAGGAGGCAGAGTGCCACCATTGCCACAAAATAGGGCATTGGAAGAGAAGCTGCCCAGAATACCTGCAAGCCATCAGGGAAGGAAAGATCAAGCCGTCTTTCGCAGGTATATACACAATTAAATCTAATGATTTATCTCATGCTATTTCTTGGGTCCTCGATACCGGGTGTGGTTACCACATTTGTTCTGAATTGCAGGGACTAAGAAGAAATAGGGATGTGGAGCATGGAAGAATAAATCTAATCATGGGGAACAGAAGATCGTCGCTTGTGACCAAGATTGGAGTGTATTCTTTAGTGCTTAGTAATGGTTTATGTTTAGATTTGAATAATTGTTGCTACTCGCCAGAAATGGCAAGAAACATCATTTCGTTTCATGGTTTGTTTAGACAAGGATTTAGATTTTCTTTTAATAATGAGAATGGTTCAATTTATGCTTATCTAAATGGTGTCTTATATTTTGAAGCAATGCCATGTAATGGAATTTATGAAACTGTTATGATTGTAGATAACCTAGGAAATGATGTTTTGTGCATGGATTCTTCCAATAGTATGGATAAAGCATCCTTGTGGCATTGTTGTCTTGGACATGTCAACAAGAAGCGCATAGCCCAACTCCAAAAGGATGGAGTGTTGGAGTCATTCTACCTTAGGGAAGATGACATATGCGAGTCTTGTTTACTTGGAAAGATGACCAAGTTACCCTTCACTAGCACATGTGAAAGGGGTGAGGGTTTATTGGACCTCATACATACCGATGTATGTGGACCCTTTAGATCAACCACGAAGGATGGGAACCGCTTCTATGTGACTTTTACCGATGACTATAGTAGAAATGGGTATATCTACTTAATCAAGCAAAATCATAAACGTTTGAAAAGTTCAAAGAGTTCAAGAATGAAGTGGAGAATCAATTGGGCAGGAAAATCAAGATGCTTCGATCTGATCGAGGAGGAGAGTACCTAAGTCTTGAATTCCACGACTATCTCAAAGAGTGTGGAATAGTTTCACAATTGACGCCACCTAGGATACCACAGTTGAATGGTGTAGCAGAAAGGTGTAATCTAACCTTGTTAGACATGGTCCGCTCTATGATGACTCGGGAAGTGCTTCGTTATGAAGGACCTTTTGGGTTGCCTTCACCATAGCAACTTGACAGGATGATTTATAATGAGTGAAGAAATATTATTAATATATTATGAGAATAATATAAGGAATAATAATATTGTTATTTGATTAATATAAGTCATAAATTAATTAGAAATTAATTTGGTGACTTAAAGAGATTAATTAAATAAAAGGGCATAAACTGTCAATTGTATGATAGTTGTACTTTGGGCTATAATCCCTTAAGGATAAGGGGTGGACGGTTTTAGGGGCTTTGGATAGACCTAGAAATCATCCAAGGCTTATCATAAGGAGATTGGATTGCTTAGGGCCTAAGTTATCCAATTAGGGTTTAAGGGTGAAACCCTAGGAGCCTCATAAGTATAAATAGACCCATAGGGTCAAGGAAATCACCACTCTTGCCTTTGGAAGAACCCTGGCCAACTTCTTGCCCCCTCCCCTCTCTCTTTCCAATCATCCTCTTGCCAAGTTGGTGTTTGTAAGCCATTAGAGGAGTGACAATTGTGACTCTAAGCTCCAAGGACAAGAAGATTCAAGCAAGCAACTTAAGGTAATCTTCTAGATTTGTTTTTATTATGTTATTACCTAGATCTTTTGTTCAAAAGTGTTGGATACAATGCATGTTCAATTAGAGAAATCTAGATCCAAGCATTAGGGTTTGTATGTGCACATAGGAATGTTCATATGGCTAAAACCCATCAGATATCAGGAGAGAGGATGCCCTAGGGTTTATTGTGCAACAATAAAGTCCCGACACATCAAAAGTTTAGAGTTTATGGCGGTAAACCCTAAAGGGGAGGGGTATAAAAGTGGCACTTAGCCATTTTTAGCATTTTTCCACCTTTTTAAGATCAAATCTCAAACTCTCTCAAGTATCTTCCAAAGTTTTCTTCAAGATCATCATCTAGTAAGTGTTTCTAATGCTTTTGAGTTATTATATCACTTAATCTAGTGATTTAACACACTTTTATCCGTTAGATCTTTGCAAAAGGGTGAATATTCAAGTTTCACCAAGAACACACACTAGTGTTCTTGGCCTTTTGGTCCCTTTTAAGCTTCCAACTAGTAAGTATTCCTACCCAAGTGTATTGTAAGGCTTTTTATACTTCTATACATCAAAGGAACTCAAGGAAACACCAAGATCAAAGGTGTTTACGGTTCAAGAACTCCTTGAACCGTAAACGCTTCTTTAAGGGCCAAAAGTGTGCCTTAGTCCCTTCCTTCCTTGAAAAACTAGTCTAGATCCACTCTTATTGTGTATAGGACTTGAAAGCATGAATATACCACTTTCCATATGGGTTTACAGTACTAAACCCAAAAGTAAATTGCCTTGGGGCCATAAACTCCTCAAAGGAGTGTAATGATGCCCTAATCCCTTCCATAGGCTTAACCATCAAGTAGAAATGCTTCAAAGGAGTTGTAAAACCTCAAAACAACTTATCGTCAAAGAGTGAGGAGTTTACGAGCATAAAATCTTGAGTTTACGACCGTAAACTCATTGGGTTAAGGTCATGAAAACTGTAAACTCCAAAGGAGTTTACCCTTGAACCCCAAACACAATAACAAGGTCCTTTAACACCTTAATGCAATCCTTATGACTTGTAGCACTTATATAAGGTGTTTTACATGCCTTAGGATGTCTTAACATTGTCAATTAGTGGTTTAAAGTCTAATTGGATACATATATGTGTGATTATATGTTAACCAGGATCATTGGGTGTGAACAAGTCTTCACTTGTCACCTAGCTATCCTACATCATTCAGTTCATCCAAACCACCTTTTACAGGTGAGTTCATACTCCTTAATCAATGTTTTAAATGATTTTAAATGCTTTAATGGGGGGAATACAAGTAGAAAACAACATGTTAATAAATCAATCACATGTGATTTATAACTGTGTTTTCATCCAGCTGATTTCACATACTTCAAAATGTGATGCATGAAATGGTTTTCTATCATAAAAATACTTTTGTTATCAAATGTATTACTTTTTAAATGTTTATTAAAATGACATCAAGTCATTGTTATTTATTGTTCAAAACTCTTAAATGTCTTACAAAACCATTTTCATATTCTTGATCAAAACTATGCCTGTACACTTATGTTCTTATATATATATGTATTGATATGATAGTTTTCATCCTTCTTTCAGTTTCCCATACTCTTGTGTAGAAAAGGTGTATAAACCTTCTTGGACTTCAATTACCTTCCAGTAAACTATTATAAGGATAGTTAGGAGATACAAAACATTATTCCTATTTCAACGAATTACACCAGAGTCAATTCATTCATGAGTCTATATTGAATGTTATATGAAGAGATACACTTACATGGATACACTTATATGGATACTTGTACCTAGATACTATTACATATCATACGTGTGGTTTAGTTCTATCTATCCTAGTACAAAAGGATACTATAAGGAACTAACCATTCCGGCACCCACCTGTTAGCAACAGAGGTAATGAACATCTACGGATGCCTATGGTTAATACTTATACTAGGGGTACCTTTACGGGACTAACCATTCCTCCAACCTGCTGTTAGCTACAGAGGAAAATGAACGTCTACGGATATTCAAGGTTAATACGTTTCGGCAGTCGCGATGTCGTGTTTATCCTAATACAAAAGGATAATACTTATATGGCTATATTTCCCCTATTACTTTTATTTTGTGATACATTCAAATAAATGATGAGGTAGACTATATATTGTTAATAGTAGTCGTAAAATGGAAAACCATCTTTGTTACAGCAAAACATACAAGTCTTTGTAGAAGACTACTTAAAAAACATACAAATCTTGGTAGAAGACTACTTTCAAAACATTCGAGTCTTCGTAGAAGACTACTCTTATACTAATAGGATATATGGGATTTTCTAGGGTTTTCATACTTATATCAAATGTTTCATTCAAAGATTTTCATGGCATTCATAACAGCTTTCCAAAACAGGGTAATGACACTTAAATACTTATGAATTCACCAGCTTTATGTTGATACTCGCTTTCAAAATAACTTGTATTCTCAGGTCACCAGTAGACAGGTACGATGACCGGGTTTTGAGAAGACGGAGCACAGACAAGACTTGTCTTTTATTTTGATTACATATTTTGGTGTCTTATTACAATGAAAGAACACTCATGTACTAAAACTTTACTTTAATGCAATGGATGATGTTGTTGATTGTTTACTACTTTACATTGTTATGATACTTCACATGACGTCCTCCACCCCTGAACGTTTCCGCCATTCTTGGTTTTGGGGTGTGAAAGATTGGTATCAGAGCACTGTTTATAGTGAATATAGTATATTAACCCATAAAAGATATACTAACTATAAATACATTGGGATTAAAACACTCTGTCTAAGAGTTATACTTTTAAATACTAAAATATTTAAGTAAGTATACGTGCCTACATTCATGCGATAATCGGTGTCACAACGACAAGAACAAAAGTATTACGATAGTTGAATATCACAATTAAGCATGGGGATATATGGTCAGTCTTGGGAGTGGCATAGCCTGATCAACTATGCTAGTCCAAGGAGTGATTAGCATATGCCCAAGAATGGATGTGATGTGGCAACAATTCTAAAAATTACCAACAGAACCATAAAGAAATACCATAGGGGTATTTGGTCTTACTATAATTATCTTAGTTAGTTCGTCTATTTACTTATTTCTTATATCCCTTTTCTCGCGTAGATTTTAATGGCTGGATTTCACCACGGCGACCCGTACTTCCCAAACCAAGGCAACGCTGGATGGCTAGAGGAAGAACCAGAAGATGATCACCCAATCCCTTTGGATGATCACCATGCTGAGGGTTTTTCTGATAGTTCTAACTCGGAGCCTGAAGTCAACAACCTACCTCCAGTTGCTCAAAAGCCAAACCTGACCCCCGTCTCGCATTTCAAGGACCCACGCCTCTGTGGGCCACAAACTTGAATACATGGAGTTAGGAACAGGGTCAACCTATCACCTATAACGGAGACAAAAGCTTCTACAACCTCACTGAAGGAGGTTCTGCTGACAGGATCCTACCCGTCATGGTTCGTAGGATTTCTCGGAACACAGTACTGGGTCAATCAACTATCAATCGAGTCTTGGAGATTAACGCCAACTCTGGCGTTAACACCGTCCACATTCGCAAAATAGAGTCTGCTCATGAAAGGACTCTGGTCCGCAATGCAGCTCTGCAGAGGGAACTTGCTGAAACCCAAGCTGAAGTTAGGGAACTTCGAGCTCAGCAAGTGAGAGCTGACAGGCGTATAAGGACATAGAACGCCTACTATCGGGATCAAGAAATCATGCTATCAGTTCTCGTCGCTGATAGAATCTCATCAAATCATCTTTTGGATATAACCTAGTTTATGAAAAAACTTTGGTCTAATTTCCTATCTTTGTAAATCTTAGACCCGTTAGGTCTTGATCTAGTCAAAGTTCTATCAAAATTTTCCTATCTTGGTTGATGTAAGGCCTACTTCTAGGCCATTCTTCCCAAACTTATTACATCTGTAATTCTAGTATTATTGACAGATATCTAATCATATGGAAATTATTATCCAAATGATATCATCTTCATTCAAACATACTATTCATTGTGCTGTTGGACTATGGAGAGTTAGTCCATGAGCGACACTCATTATTCATTTATTCTTATCAATGTTGCCATCTTTTTAAATGTATAGCTAAAAGATGCCGCCATGCAGAAACCCAAGGCGTAACCCAAATAACAAAAAGTCAATACCACCACCTCCTCAACCACCCCAACCACCTCCTCCATTCGATGCCACTATGTTCTAGGTAGCCTTCACAGCAGCCGTAGCAGCTGCTGTGTCAGCCATCAATACTCCTGCCCCTAGTAGATCGGGATCAAGTGCACATCCCTCCAACCACGGCGAGAGCCTTGGGCATCCCAGGGAATGCACCTACAAGGACTTTACAAATGCTAAACCCCGGAACTTCAATGGAACTGGTGGGGTTATGGTTTTAAGGCAATGGATTGAAAAGACGGAAGCGGTCTTTGAAATCTGCGCCTGCTCGGAGGGAAACAAGGTCAAGTTTGCTATTTGTACCTTTTCTGACAGAGCACTAACATGGTGGAATGGCCATGTTAAGTCTCTGACTATTGTAGTGGCAAATTCCATCAGCTGGGAAAACTTGAAAGCCATGCTGATGAGAGAGTACTGTCCTTGAGGGGAAATACAAAAACTCGAACAGGAACTCTGGGGTCTAGAAATGGTTGGTTCCGACATATCAACCTATACGAACAGATTCTGGGATCTGGCAATTCTATGCCCTGATATGGTTGCTCTCGAGAGCAAGAAAATAGAGAGATATATTTGGGGACTGTCGCCTCAGATCCAGTCAAGTGTGTTAGCTTCCAAACCTGTCACTTTTGACAGCGCCAAGGAGCTGGCACAATCTCTCATAGATCACGAGAAACATCAGAAACCAACAATCCCAACACCCCAGCCACAAAAGGGAAACAACGACGACAACAAGAAGAAGGTGTGGAACAAGAGAAAAAGAGGGGTTTCGCAAGATTCCTCAAAGAGACAACAACTCATGGCGATCAATGCTGCCATGGTAACCCCTGTTGTCCCTGCAAACCCCTTACCAGCAAAAACTTATGCTGGAAATCTTCTGAGGTGCACCAAATTGAACTTCCATCACCAAGGACCTTGTAAGGAAATGCAATGCTCTAACTGCAACAGGAAGGGGCATACAGCCCGTTTATGCAAGACTCCAGCAGGGCCGACCGCCCACATTCCTAACGCCGGTGTGGGCCAAGCTTGCTATGGTTGTGGCGAGGTGGGCCACTACAAGAGGAACTGCCCTAAGGCGGGGATGGCTGGCGGAGTAGGAAGAGTTATGGCCATGGGCCACGAGGAAGCGGTAGCTGATCCTATGATAGTTACTGGTGCGTTTCTACTCAATAACTCATATGCTTGCATACTATTCGACAGTGGAGCGGAGAAAAGTTTAGTAAGTCATAAATTTGCACACCTACTTAAACAACAACCATCTGCATTAGATAATTCATTCATGGTAGAAATGGAAAACGGTAAAATGGAAAGTACTAACTACATATACTTAGGTTGTACTTTAACTTTAGATGACCATACTATCAAGATAGACCTCATACCGGTCCCAATTAAATGTTTTGACGTTATCATCGACATGGATTGGTTGAGTCTTCTTCGCACCGATATCATGTGCTTTGAAAAAGCAGTTCGTCTTAACCTTCCTAACAACGAAACCTTAGTTATCTATGGCGACAAACCTAGTACGAGCCTTCGAATCATTTCGTGCATCCAAGCCCAGAAGTGCCTACGAAAGGATTATCATGCATTCCTCGCACACATCGTCGATATGAGTCAAGAAGTAAAATACATTCAAAACATCCCAGAAGTACACAACTTTCCCGACATATTTCTGGAGGAACTTCCCGGATTACCACCACAACGCCAAGTCGAGTTCAGAATCGACTTAGTGCCAGGGGCTACTCCCGTAGCCAAATCTCCTTATCGTCTGCCACCGGCAAAGATGCATGAACTTTCCAGTCAGCTTAACGACTCAAGAAGGGATTCATTAGGCCAAGCTTCTCACCATGGGGAGCACCGGTCTTGTTCGTCAAGAAGAAAGATGGATCGTTTCGTATGTGCATGGACTACAAAGAACTCAACAAGCTTACCATTAAAAATCGTTCTCCCTTTCCCCGCATTGATGATTTATTTGATCAACTTCAAGGAGCCAACTACTTCTCGAAGATAGATCTACGATCCAGATAACACCAACTACGAGTGTTAGAGGAGGATGTTCCCAAGACAGTCTTCCAAACTCGTTATGGACACTACGAGTTTGTAGTATTGCCATTCGGATTAACTAACGCGCCCGCAGTATTCATGGATTTGATGAATAGGGTGTGCCGTCCTTACTCGGATCAGTTCGTCATCGTCTTCATCGATGACATACTCATCTACTCTCGAAGTAAGGAAGAGCATAGTCAACATCTCCGCAAAGTCTTAGAAAAATTACGATCGGAGAAACTCTATGCGAAGTTCTCTAACTGCGAATTTTGGATACGAAGAGTCGAATTCTTGGGCCACGTTGTTAGCGAAGAGGTAATACACGTGGACCCTTCCAAAATCAAGGCCATTGAGAACTGGTCAGCACCGAAGACACCTACAGAAATTCGTCAATTTATAGGTCTCGCTGGCTACTATCACAGGTTCATTCAGAACTTCTCCCGCATAGCGAAACCTCTTACGACATTGACCCAGAAGGGCGTGGCCTTTGACTGGGAAGAGAAACAAGAAAGAGCATTCCAAACACTCAAGCAAGCCTTGTGCACCGCACCAATACTATCCCTCCCCAAAGGGATAGAAGACTTCGTTGTCTATTGCGATGCATCAAATCAAGGACTCGGATGTGTTCTGATGCAGCGAGGTAAAGTCATCGCATATGCCTCAAGACAGCTAAAGACACATGAGGTTAACTACACCACCCACGATCTTTAACTAGGAGCAGTTGTGTTTGCTCTAAAGATCTGGAGACACTACCTGTATGGTACAAAAAGTACGATCTTTACAGACCACAAAAGTCTACAACATATTTTTGACCAGAAAGAGCTCAACATGAGACAACAATGGTGGGTCGAGCTACTCAGTGATTACGAATGTGAAATTCGTTATCATCCGAGTAAAGCCAATGTAGTAGCCGACGCCCTAAGTCGGAAAGAATATACTGGTCGTAGAGTCAAATATTTGACTCTAACTATCTATTCACACTTGTCCATGCAAATTAAGGAGGCTCAGCTCGACGCTTTGAAACCTGAAAATGTGGCAGGTGAATCCCTGAGAGGGATGGATAAGAATTTAGAAGTCAAGGGTGGCGGAGCCTTATGCCTCATGCATCGGATCTGGACACCGAAAAACGGTGGCTTCAGAGACTTGGTCATGACCGAAGCTCACAACACTCGTTATTCCTTCCACCCAGGTTCAGATAAGATGTATCTGGATCTTAAAAAGTTATACTGGTGGCCTAACATGAAAGCACATATTGCTACCTTCGTAAGTAAATGCCTTACTTGCGCGAAGGTAAAGGTCGAATACTAGAAACCCTCCGGTCTTCTACAGCAACCGGAGATACCCGAATGGAAGTGGGAGCGGATCACTATGGACTTCATAACGAAGTTGCCCAAGAAAACGGGTGGACTTGATTCCATATGGTTTATCGTTGACATATTGACCAAGTCTGCACACTTCCTACCCATAAAAGAAACCGACAAAATAGAGAAACTTACGAGAACCTACATTAGGGAGATTATACGACTACACGGTGTTCCGATATCCATTATCTCAGAAAGAGATAGTAGATTCACTTCTAGGTTCTGGAAGTCGTTACGAAGTTCCCTAGGAACTAGGTTGGACATGAGTACAGCCTACCATCCACAGACCGACGGACAAAGTGAGAGAACTATCCAAACCTTAGAAGATATGTTGCGAGCCTATGTGATTGACTTTGGGAAAGCTTGGGATACTCATTTACCCCTTGTCGAATTTTCCAACAACAACAGTTATCACACAAGCATAAAGGCAGTTCCTTTCGAAGCCCTCTATTTCCGAAACTGCAGATCCCCTCTGTGCTGGGCTGAGGTGGGTGATACCCAGTTAGCTAAGGGACGAGTTCCCGAAAGCACTCTCACGGGTCCAGAGATCATTCGGGAAACGACAGAGAAGATCGTTCAAATTCGTGAATGATTGAAAACCTCTAGAGACTGACAGAAAAGCTACGCTGACAAGCGAAGGAAACCATTGGAATTCCAGGTGGGCGACCATATTCTACTAAAGGTCTCACCCTAGAAGGGCTTGATACGCTTCGGAAAGCGTGGGAAGCTCAATCCAAGATACATAGGGCCTTTCGAGATTCTTGCCCGAATCGGCCCTGTAGCTTACAAACTCAATCTACCGTGCGAACTCAGTAACGTACATTCTACCTTCTATGTCTCGAACTTGAAAAAGTGTCTGTCCAACGAGACTCTTGTTATCCCACTCGACGAGATCGAGATCAATGAAGCCTAAACTCCGTGGAAGAACCAGTAGAGATCATGGACCGAGAGGTCAAGAAAACGAAGCAAAGCCGTATCCCGATAGTGAAGGTTCGTTGGAACGCCAAGCGAGGACCTGAATTCACTTGGGAACGAGAGGGTCAGATGAAACTGAAATATCCTCATCTTTTTGCTTAGTTATTTGTAACTACTTATATGCTTGAATTCTAATTTCGGGATGAAATTCCTTCTAAGGAGGGGTTGATGTGACAACCCGAAATTTCTATTATGTACAACATATCAAGTTAATAGAAGTCATATCAGTTACTATTAATTTTCAGACTTTTTGGAATAAGTTTGAATATTTCAAGATTTACACTTTAGGAGATATCAGGAGAGACGATGCCCTAGGGTTTATTGTGCAACAATAAAGTCCCGACACATCAAAATTTTAGAGTTTACGGCCTAAACTTGGTGTTTACGGCCGTAAACCCTAAAGGGGAGAGGTATAAAAGTGGCACTTAGCCATTTTCAGCATTTTTCCACCCTTTCAAGATCAAATCTCAAACTCTCTCAAGTATCTTCCAAAGTTTTCTTCAAGATCATCATCTAGTAAGTGTTTCTAACCCTTTTGAGTTAGTATATCACTTAATCTAGTGATTTAACACACTTCTATCTGTTAGATCTTTCCAAAAGGGTGAATCTTCAAGTTTCACCAAGAACACCAAGAACACACACTAGTGTTCTTGGCCTTTTGTTACCTTTCAAGCTTCCAAATAGTAAGTATTCCTACCCAAGTGTATTGTAAGGCTTGTTATACTTCTATACATCAAAGAAACTCAAGGAAACACCAAGATCAAAGGTGTTTACGGTTCAACAACTCCTTGAACCGTAAACGCTTCTTTAAGGGCCAAAAGTGTGCCTTAGTCCCTTCCTTCCTTGAAAAACTAGTCTAGATCCACTCTTATTGTGTATAGGACTTGAAAACATGAATATACCACTTTCCATATGGGTTTACAGTACTAAACCCAAAAGTAAATTGCCTTGGGGCCATAAACTCCTCAAAGGAGTGTAATGATGCCCTAATCCCTTCCATAGGCTTAACCATCAAGTAGAAATGCTTCAAAGGAGTTGTAAAACCTCAAAACAACTTATCGTCAAAGAGTGAGGAGTTTACGAGCATAAAATCTTGAGTTTACGACCGTAAACTCATTGGGTTAAGGTCATGAAAACTGTAAACTCCAAAGGAGTTTACCCTTGAACCCCAAACACAATAACAAGGTCCTTTAACACCTTAATGCAATCCTTATGACTTGTAGCACTTATATAAGGTGTTTTACATGCCTTAGGATGTCTTAACATTGTCAATTAGTGGTTTAAAGTCTAATTGGATACATATATGTGTGATTATATGTTAACCAGGATCATTGGGTGTGAACAAGTCTTCACTTGTCACCTAGCTATCCTACATCATTCAGTTCATCCAAACCACCTTTTACAGGTGAGTTCATACTCCTTAATCAATGTTTTAAATGATTTTAAATGCTTTAATGGGGGGAATACAAGTAGAAAACAACATGTTAATAAATCAATCACATGTGATTTATAACTGTGTTTTCATCCAGCTGATTTCACATACTTCAAAATGTGATGCATGAAATGGTTTTCTATCATAAAAATACTTTTGTTATCAAATGTATTACTTTTTAAATGTTTATTAAAATGACATCAAGTCATTGTTATTTATTGTTCAAAACTCTTAAATGTCTTACAAAACCATTTTCATATTCTTGATCAAAACTATGCCTGTACACTTATGTTCTTATATATATATATATATATATATATATATATATATATATATATATATATATATATATATATGTATTGATATGATAGTTTTCATCCTTCATTCAGCTTCCCACACTCTTGTGTAGCAAAGGTGTATAAACCTTCTTGGACATCAATTACCTTCCAGTAAACTATTATAGGGATAGTTAGGAGATATAAAACATTATTCTTATTACAAGGAATTACACCAGAGTCAGTTCATTCATGAGTCTATACTATATGTTATATAAAGAGATACACTTACATGGATACTTGAACCTAGATACTATTACATATCATACGTGTGGTTTATTTCTGTCTATCCTAGTACAAAAGGATACTATACGGGACTAACCATTCTGGTACCCACCTGTTAGCAACAGAGGTAATGAACATCTACGAATACCTACGGTTAATACTTATACTAGGGGTACCTTTACGGGACTAACCATTCCTCCAACCTGCTGTTAGCTACAGAGGAAAATGAACGTCTACGGATATTCAAGGTTAATACGTTTCGGCAGTCGCGATGTCGTGTTTATCCTAATACAAAAGGATAATACTTATATGGCTATATTTCCCCTATTGCTTTTATTTTGTGATACATTCACATAAACGATGAGGTAGACTATATATTGTTAATAGTAGTCGTAAAAGGGAAAACCATCTTTGTTACAGCAAAACATACAATTATTGGTAGAAGACTACTTGCAAAACATACAAGTCTTGGTAGAAGACTACTTTCAAAACATTCGAGTCTTGGTAGAAGACTACTCTTATACTAATAGGAAATATGGGATTTTCTAGGGTTTTCATACTAATATCAAATGTTTCATTCAAAGATTTACATGGCATTCATAACAGCTTTCTAAAACAAGGTAATGACACTTAAATACTTATGAATTCACCAGCTTTATGCTGATACTCGCTTTCAAAATAACTTGTATTCTCAGGTCACCAGTAGACAGGTACGATGACCAGGTTTTGAGAAGATGGAGCACAGAAAAGACTCGTCTTTTATTTTGATTACATATTTTGGTGTCTTATTACAATGAAAGAACACTTATGTATTAAAACTTTACTTTAATGCAATGGATGATGTTGTTGATTGTTTACTACTTTACACTGTTATGATACTTCACATGACGTCCTCCACCCCTGAACGTTTCCGCCGTTCTTGGTTTTGGGGTGTGACACATTATTTTCGGATCAACTAATCCTAGCCTACTAGCTGAATTCTGAAAGCTAATGGAAACTAAATTTGAAACGAGTGCAATGGGTATGATTAACTTTTTCCTTGGATTAAATATAAGACAAAGTTTAGAAGGAACTTTCATCAATCAAGAAGCTTTTACAAAGACCTTATTGGCGAAATTCGGAATGGTGGGTGATTCTAAAGTCAAAGTTCCTATGCCGCTCGGAACAAATAATTGGCTCTTTGTTATACTTAACTTCTAGTTGTCCCGATTTCATGTTTGTTGTGTGTTATTATGCCAGATTTCAAGCCAACCCAAGAGAACCTCACATGTTGGCAATCAAGAACATCTTTTGGTATTTAAAGCGAACTACTTCTCTCGGACTACGGTATCCGTTGAAATCTGGATTCTTTGTACAAGCATATTCCGATGCTGACCTAGGAGGATGTGTACTTGATCAAAAGAGTACATCCGGGGGATGTCAGTTTCTGGATGGAAAACTTGTTAGTTGGCAATATAAGAAGCAAACTTGTGTCTACTTATCCGTTGCTAAAGTTGAATATATTGATGTTGCATCATGTACATCACAAGTAGTGTGGATTCATAACCAACTTAGAGATTATGGAATCAATATGAAGAGAATCCCTATATATTGTGATTCTGAAAGCGCAATTAGAATCTGTCGTAATCCAGTGCAACACTCAAAAACAAAGCACATTGCAGTAAGATATCATTTCATAACGAATCATGTCGAGGATGGTAATATTGAAGTTTATTTCATTAAATCCTCATATCAGTTGGCTAAAATCTTCACAAAAGCATTACATGAACCTATGTTCAATCGAATTTTACAAGGGCTAGGAATGAGGGAAGCTAACTCAATTCTGATATCTTCCTCATAATCGGAATTTTTACTATTCATGTTCCGAATGGTTCTGAGCTTCGGAATGTCTCGAAATTCATTTTTCAAATTCTGATTGGTTACGAGCATCGGAATGCTTCAAAATCTACTATTCATCAGAGTTTCGCAGTGTTTTGTATCCTTTGTACACTAAGTCTCTTACGATTGGTTCCGAGCTTCAGAATGATTCAGAAGTTACTGTTCATTTATGTTTCTGAATTCTTCTTTTCCTAAATATTTTTTCTTTATTTCAGTTTTTTTTTCAGAAAATCAAAAATCACAAAAACATTTTTCTTTATTTTTGCTTTATCTTTTTTTAGAAAATCAAAAATATTATAAAAACATTTCTCTTTATTTCTATTTTTTTTCAAAAAATCCACAAATTACAAAAATATTTTTCTTATTTTTGTTTTATCTTTTTTTTTTGAAAATCGAAAATAACAAAAATACTTTTCTTGAATTTGAAAAGCTAATGTTTTCTTTTCAGGTTAAGATTCTTTATAATCTCAATTCAGAACAATGGGGAAGGCATGATTCTGTATCTTGGTACTAGCAAAGTGTCCCTAGAAGCATGTTGCTGCATTTTGTTCCAAGCATGTGAGACTCTATGTTTGAAGCCTTAATGAATCTTTCATTTTGATCGTTTCTTCCCAATCAGGCTAATCATTCACATAAGTCGTTGAGCTACGTTACTCTTCTCACAACTAGTTAAGAGTTGAATGCTTTGTCATTCATTTATAGTAGAGTTACACATTCTTCTTCGGAACCAACCTATGTTTTCTCCATCAATTTCGTGTTCATAAACGTAACCCTTGAGACTCTCAGAAATTACCACTGAGGTTTATGGTTACGCAACATCTGTGTTTATGATGTTGAAATCGTTATCACCACGATTTTGAGTGAGACCCAAAATTCCGAATCCCATTTTGGAATTGACGGTGAACAATAAATGTTCTAGATATTTTCACCAAGGAATTGTCGAATAAAACCTTTTTTTGGTTTGTACCATTATAATGTCAAATCTCATTTTTCTTTTGAGTGATCTTAATGAAATGTTCTCGACCCAAGACAATTCTGCCCAAGTAGATCCAATTTATATATATATATATATATATATATATATATATATATATATATATATATATATATATATATATATATATATATATATTTGTGATTTCCATCATATCTAGTCACTTAAATAGTATCCAAAGATTACTTGTTTTTATGGCTACACCGGTCAAACAAGTACTTCTTTCAGATCTTCAGACTTATGTTAAGTTTGAAAATTTGATTGAGGATGAAACCACCCTTAAAATCATGTTAAACCACACAAGCACTTCAGAGTTTCTCTTGACTCGGATGGAAGAGATCATTGCCTGAGATTCATTTGATTTTCATGTCAATTTTATTTGACATCACAGAATCCCTAAAATTAATTTGCTTTATTTCTTTATCTTTGGCACACTCACTTCAAACATTATTCTCGAATCCCTTAAAGAAAAAACCCCAGATTCTCTCAGCTATTCATCATCTTCCTCAATGATTCAATGGCAGGTTCATCTGATCATATCTCTGTTGCTAATCAATCAGCCTCTGTAATCATGCTCAACATGAAGCACATTCAAAATGTGATTATTGATCTTGACTCCTCCCTCTACGATAAAGTTCTCAGACCCATAATCGAATGCCTTAAGCTCTCACCTCTGGCTCTAGCGTTAACGATGGTGGAATATGTTATATTGGTTCATTTATCTAAGGCATATTAATCTATAATTTACAGCAAAGTAGAGGATGTCATTCACTTCGAGGTTGCATCTTACAAAACCTCGATCACCAAGTCCCACTTTCAGTAGACTTTTAGGGTTTTCTTCATCTGAAGCTCTCGTGGGTCTAAAATCGGTTTCCAACATTGTCGTAATTGATTTGTTTTATCAAATAGGATACACAGGTGCCGTCTCTCTCCTATCCAAGTTCAGGAAACCCTTCCTTCCCCCAATGTGAAATGGGTTATTTACCTTGCTGTTTACAAGCTTTTCAAAAAGGGTTGCAGGGTCCGATAGTGTGAGTAAACTATTCTACACGATTCTTTATGGTTTGTTTCATGGAGTACAGCTTGACTATGGATCTGCTTTGTGGATTCAACTTATCCAAAGCACAGTGTCCACCATTCGCCACATAGTGATTTCGTGTGCTCGGTTTTGGTCAATTGTGGTTAACCATGCACTTGGCCATTTCAAGGTTCCACTGGTGAGTGATTCAGTGATGGCAGTGATTCCGAATATCCACACCTCCACATTTATGATGTTGTATCCCAAAAATTTTGCTTTTGTTGGCACTATTCCAGAGGAAATGTTGGTCAAGGTTCCACTTGACAATGTTGTTGTCAGTGAATATCGGTAGCTACCATCTCGTCTGGTGTTCGCCCAATAATTGACGAGATATGAAACTTGATCGAGGAGGGTACTAAACCAAAGAGGGGAGGTAAGATAAAAGTGAAAGTTGGTACTTCTGATGTTGTCAAAGCTCCCTAGAAAACTAGAAAGCAAGCTAAGAAATTGAGATCTCCTTCTCCGGCTGTTTAGGAAGATTCAGATTCAAGGACTCTTACAAAAGTCCAAAACGAAGGTACAATTCACAATGAGGAAGAAGATACTAAAGCGACTTTAAAACCCACTCCCACCGACCTAATTCCGAAGGTATCATCTCAATCTCCTTCATCTATTCCTATTTTGGATGTCTTTCATACCTTCTCTCCACCATCTTCACCAATCATAACTTACATTCTGATATCATCCATCCTTCCACAACAACAAAATATTTTAGTTGGAATTTCACTTCCTTAGATCCCCATTCCATTGACCTCCACAATCTTTACTGATTCAACCCCTCCAATCACTTCATCTATTACCACTCCACCAGAAGTTCTGATTGTCAAGTCCATTCCGAAGGTGACTTAGGCTTCAGACATTCATGTCAACATATCTGATATGGGGGCAAATGTTCATTCTGGTGCGACTTCAAAACATGATACATCCATTGTTCTTCCTATAAACGAATCTGATGATACTATGTATGGATATGATCCAGATGCCTTTACGGATTTTCTTTTTAGTCCATTCACTATCAATGTCAATAGTGATGATGATGATGCCCTAATGAAGAAAGGGCAGTTTAAGCAACATAATGAAAAATTGGATTCTCTCTTAAAGTCTTCGAAATCATCATCTTCATCAAACTTGGAGTACATGTTGACAACCCACAAGGAAACTATGGAGATGTTAACTAAAGTAAACACTAAAGTCCTTGAAGGCACATCCAAGTCAATTAAAGCTTCTAAAAAGACTATTTCAAAAACGACTACAAAAGTTGAAAAAACTATCTCAAGAGGTGAAAGACTTTATGGCTTAGTTCAGAACATCGTCTCAAGAGGTGAAAGACTTTATGGCTGAGTTCAGAACATCGTCTGACTTCAACACCAAAGTCATGCATAAAGTTATTGCATGGTTTCATAATTCTTTAAAAGCTGAGAAGGAGGCTCTCTCAGTTGTTCATTCAGCAATAAAAGTCGACAATGCTGAATTGAATGCCTCCATTCTTACTATGACAACCCGATATTTCAAGTCAATGTAATGACCTAAAAGTAAAGGATTTGTAATTTACTTTTGATATAATAAAAATAGCATCAAAAAATGTTCAAATTTCGCAATTGGGTTGAATAAAATAATAGATATCATAACAAGGTTTTCAGAAATATAAACAACACAAAAATCTGAGTTATAACGAAGAAGTTATGACCAATCGAAAATCCGCAGCAAAACCGGTAAAACATTGCTAAGCGTAAAATGCGAAATTTCAATAAAATACTTTTTAGCCTTAGGTATCTAAATGAATGTTGTAGATATCATTAAACTGTGAACATACATAAAAAGAGCGTCCAAATCTGACTTCGTATGAGGAAGTTATGATTTTTCTAAGTTTCGGAGTAACGGTAAACAGCTAAAAACTTGAAATAAAGGTCGAACGATATTTAGCCAACACAACCTAAACAAGAATTGAAGATCTCGACAATAGTAGTACATCGGTAAAAATTCAGACAAAAACAGACATCGGATGAAGAAGTTATGAATTTTTAACGGTCGTTTCCTGTCCCTGTTGGATTAGTGTCTAAGTCCATAACTATTTTGGTATGTACTTGACCCGATTATGAGCATGGTCCTTTTGGGTTGCCTTCACCATAGCAATATGTAGAATGATTTAAGGAGAGAAAGGTTTAAATATGATTTATTAATATATTATGAGAATAATATATTAAAGGAGAAATCATATTTTTAATTAATATTAGTCAAGAATTAATTGTTAATTAATTTTGTGGCTAAAAGAGATTAATTAAACTTAGGGGACTGAAGTTGTAATTATAAGATAATTATAATTGGGCTATGGATCACCTAATAATATATAGGTTGGACGAATTCTATGGGAAGCCCATTAGAAATCGTCCAAGGGATATGTTTAAGGAGTCCATAGGCTGCTTAGGGCCTAAGCAGTCAAATTAGGGTTTCCTAGTTGTAAACCCTAATAGCCTACATGTATATAAAGGGCCCCTATGCCCCAAAAACGTGGACAAGTCTTCCATTAGGGTTTCCAGCCATTTTTGGGCAGCCTCTCTTCTTCTCCTCTTCATCCAAGTTGTATATAGTGTTTGTGACTCCATTAGAGGTGCAGCACTTGAGGCACTAAGCTTTCTAAGGCCAATTCAAGCAAGGAATTGATTGTTATTGCTATATAACAACCAAAGGTGATTCTATAAACCCTAATTCAGTTTATAATATGTTAGATCTAAGTTTATTAGTTTTGGATTCAAAGCATGTACAATAGAGAAACCTAGATCCAAGCATTAGGGTTTGTATGAGCACATAGGACTGTTTCTTATGCATAAAACCCATCAGTGGTATCAGAGCCTTGATTGGTTTTAGTTGTATTTGATGCTTATATGTTTTATGAACTTGACAAATTAGGGTTTATGGCATGTAAACCCTAAGGCATGGTGTTTTTCGCAAATTAGGGTTGCAAAACCCTAGTTAGCGATTTTTGATAGGGTTCTTAATTTTTTTTTTTGCCTAGCCTGCAAATTTCGAAATTAGGGTTAGGAAACCCTAGGGATTTCGAAAATCCCTTGCCCCCAAGATAAGATCCCAAGATTTTAGGGATTTGGATATTGCTATCTTTGTGATTATCAATTTAATTGTTTAAATTGGATAATTGAAGATCTTGTATTATCCTTTCCATACATTAAAAAAAAATAAAATAAAATAAAATAAAATAAAATGAGATTAAGTCAAATATAGATAATCTCCAAATTAATTGTTTAATTTGAATTATTTGTCATTTGATCCCTTATGTTTTGAAATGTTTCAAAACCTGCCCTCAAGTTTTGGAATTTAAAATTTGACTAAAAGTTTAATTTTGAAATATTAAATTCTAAAACCCTAGTAATTTGAAAAAGTTCAAATCACACCCTTATGGTTTTATTAATTAATTAAAGTGTATAATTAAAAGTGATTCAATAAACCCATAAAGTTTTGGTTTACATTTAATTAAATTAAAAGTATAATTTTTCTAAATTAAACCACCTGGTATTTTAAAAGTGTAAAATACACCCTATACTATATATAACATTTAAAGTCTAATATTATATATGTATGAGTAAACAGTCAGTCTTACCGTTAGTAGGCCTCATTCACGAAGCTGGTCTATAAGGGGTGTTTAAGGAAATTGCCTATAAAATGGCGATTGAATGGGTATCCACTCTTACCCACCGCACTCTTGACTAGTGGAGGGTCGTTAGCCGAACGGGTAGGATAGGACAGAAACCTTCCATTATAAGTATAATGAAGTACAAAGTAACTAAATGCTTTTTCAAATTCCCAAATCATAGTTACTTTAGGCAAAATGTGAAATTGTATGCTAACCCATGGAATTACACTTCGTACCCTTGTCAAATGTTAGTGGAGCGTGTGTGGTTAACCGACACACTAATTTGGGGATGACATTGGTAGCGAAGGGTGACTCGATGTTTGTCATAGATCAATGGAGCGTGTGTGGCTAACCGGCACATTGATTAGGTGATTGTAGCATTGGGTGCACCACGTGATTCGTATGGTTATTCACACCTTGTTTGTGATCCTCGGCATCCCAGTCACAAATAGTAGGGCATAATCGAGATTAAACATGCCATTGAAATGTTCAATGAATCTCAAAAGATCTAGGAGTTTCAATTCATTTAAAACTTAATCTTCCTTTTCGTTTTTCATGGTGGAAATTGGTAAATCGTCATTTACCTACCTTCAAATATTCTGCAACTAGATTACGGCATCCCTCTTCTAGGTTGTAGAGTATTGTGTTGGATCCTAGCTTGATGTTTCATTTGGGTGTTACATCAAGAATTCTAATCAACATAACTTGAATTTTCTCCCGTTTTGTAGATGTCTGAATCTTAAAATGGTCTTCCCAAATCCCATGGAACAAGTTTTCCAAATGAAGATGACGTTACGAGATACGATCAAGGAAATGAGAGTCATGCTTCACTTCCTCCACCTCCTCCAATTGTTCTCCCTGACCCACAAGTTCAAAGGCTTGAAAAGTTCAAGCTCACTCAAGCCCTTTTGGCAAGTAAACACGAAGATGGGAAACCTGTGTGTGCGCACGTCTTAGAGATGAAAACACACATTGATAGGTTAAACATGTTGGGTGTCGAGATTTCAAGTGAGTTGGCTGTTGACTGGGTTCTTCAGTCACTTCCTGAATCATATAGTGATTTTGTTAGAGAGTACTATATGATGCACCACGACGTGACCCTTATTGATCTCACCTATTTGCTTATAGCTGCTGAAACAGCAATGATTTGGCGTGCTAATCAAGCAAATTTGTCTGTTGAATCAAACTCCCAAACTTCAATGGACACTGGCAACATTGGAAGTCCAGAAAGAACTAAGTCTGTGATTGTCCGATGTGTTGTGCCAAAGGAGTCCATTTGCTTTTATTGCCAAGAGAAGGGGCATTGGAGACGAAGTTGCCCTAACTACCTGAGAGATCTAAGAGATGGGAGAGTCAAGAAGTATGGCTCTGCTTTAGGTAAAATCCATTATCTAACTCTTTTAAGTTCCTATTCTAGATTCTTAATACATGATGTAATAAGATTACATTTTGATGTTTTGTAGGATCAAAGAAAAGCGAGGAAGCTTAAGGGAAGAAGTGAGCTGAATCTAATCGTGATGAAATGGATTTCGATCGCATTACTTGAAGAATGGATTCTTGAGCTACTACTTGGAGTTAGAATAGATTGTTAAGAAATATGTAATAACATAGTTTTTCAATTGAATTGCATTGTAAGGACAAAATTTTTCCGCAATAAAATGAATTTTGATTTTATCTTATTTATTTATCCTTGCAATGGCATGTATGAAAAATTGATGTTTGAATGTTTCTATTATTAGCAATAATGGATTTGATTCTTAATTATGTTATTTGTGGACATATCAAAAGTTTACCAAATAGGGAGAGTTTCTCATCGCCCAAGTTTCAATTGGACAGAAACTTGGAATCATGCAATGTGTATTGGATGATGAATGAAAAACTTTCACATTTGGGAAACTTAGACTAATTCTTTGACAAAGTGTCAATTGAAGGACTAGGAGATCGAGTACACTAGGTCGTACATTGATCAAGTCTACCACAAGAGTGACAAAGATATTCGTCATGATTTACTAAAGTTTAGTAAATATGGTTATACTTATAAGATTGAGTATAATTCTGAGTTAACTGAAATAGTTTCAATCAATAGTAGAACGAATAAGAAGAATCAGGAAGGCAGAAAGATAAAAGTTTCTCCATTCTAAGAAGAAGGGAGAGTACCTTTTATTGTGTTTTATGATGAAGTCTTAATGATTAAGAACCATATCTCAATTGATCCTCTAAGTGAGTCTTAGTGCATTTGCATGTCTAAGAAGAGGAATCGAGAATTGTAGAAATGGTTAAATCAAAGAGCCAATCATACTTCGTTCCAATATCAAGTCTTAGAGTCATACTCCAAGATTGTGACATTGAGTGACAAGTCTTAAGTAGGTTTATAACACTCATCAAATGTGGAATTTGGAAATGTTTTCTTATTCTTGCACATTTGAAATTGGTAAGTTATGCTGTCTTGGATAAGACAAAGACCAACTAGGACCAATTATGTGAAGTGTTTTGTCTTGATAAGAACTACACTAACTCTTGAATATTTGCTTTGTCAAGAAATGTTTCTTGACAAGAGAATCTTATATGTCAAGGAGTCAGTGGGAGTCTTAATGGTCTTGAAAGGTTTCAAGAACAAATCAAGAATATACCTTATCGATCATCACTAGCACACGACTTGAGGTTTACAACCTATCGTGCTGACATTATTTTGTTTTTGTGCCATTCCAATTGAGTTAATTGTGTATGTGAGTTCTATGAGTTCTCATTTGAATGCATAATAGAGCCTTAGTCGATGGAAAGTACATTGATATGTAAGGACAAGTTACTAAACTACTTGGAAGACATGGTGGGCACTCGTGTTACCATAGGGCAAGAAATCAAGATTAAGAAAGTTCAGTCCATATGAGTTTGGATTTGTCGCAAACCTTGGTTTTGGCAAATTCACTTGGATAGGAACTCATACACCATAAAATCTAAGTGTCATAAGATTCCCTCCTTCATGAAAATGATTGTGAGGAAATGCTTTCACTAAGAGAAATCTTAAGAAGATAGCAATTGTGAAAATTGTATTCTCAAATTCGATTATGGTTACGGCATCCCTTTCGATAGTTCGAATTATAAGATTTGGCAATTAGTTTCAACATTTGGAACTTAGTAACATAAGTTCTGAATTGTTTAAACACGCATATGAGCTATCTAAGACAAAGGTGTATAAGGTTAAGAAGCCTAGATAAAGGCTTATCGAAGCATCTGGTATTAGAAATATGAATTTCATAAATTCAATGGCATTGTTTTCTGAATGTTCATTTGTTTTCTGAATACATGTCAAAGCTAGTGGGAGCATAAGTGTTATGCTTATATGATAATAATCATCATGATAGTGGGAGCATAAGTGTTATGCTTGTATGATTATTATGGAGAGTATTGCAAGTTAGCAATATTAATTATAGAAAAACAAAGATTCAATTTGCAAAGTTGCATGGGTTGAAAAGTTGTTTTAATATAATTAAGGGAGAGAATATTATACTTCATTTCAAAATCTAAAGCTTAGATTGAGAAATTTTAACATTTTCAGTCAAAGGATACATTGTGTGTTCTTAAAATTCGATTATGATTACGGCATCCCTCTTCATAGTTCGAATTGTGAGAACATGACACATAAAATATTATGGCAAAAGATTGGTAAAGTATCATATCTTTATGTAAGACATTATGCATCGTGTCCCATACGCTTCGGGTATAGGATCGATTGCAAATGCTATAATATTTACCATTCTAAATTTTTTCAAATGTCTAGCACATTAAGAGGGAAAAACGACTAGAATGGATTTTAACTAAAATTATTAAACAACTATCAAAGGACGATCCAAAGTTCGCTGAGGATTGGTCGCTTGCGAGTAGTTGGAAGTATGGTATTGGATGGACCATATCGACATTATTATGAATAGATAAGATTCTATTAAGAATGAGCTGTCATATGGCAAATGTGGAAATGTTTCTATATTGGGAGTTGGATATTGAGATTCTGTGTCTAGATTAGAAAACGTTATGCAAGAAGGATGTTCAAAGGAATGTACTTTGAATGTGAGACTTCACGTCTATGGAATTGTCTTGTAACAATTTCTAAGAAAGTACTTTGTAATTTCATTAGCCAAGTCTTGGTGACTTTTGTGCTATGACTTTACGAAAAGATCGTTGCGTAAAATGTTAGAATCTAGCATATTCTAGTAGTGGAAGAACCTTGTGTTCTTACACTAATAATGGGGATTGAGGAATTGTGAAATGAGAATCGTTGGAAAAGTTTTCAATTGTTCTATTTCACAAAGCATGGACCATAGGAAACAAAGTGTGCATGCTTAGAGCATGGGACAATTGTTGTTGTAATTCAAGTAATGAGTTGATTATTCGAAACATTAAATGATAAATAATGAGTGATCAATATGGTGGATAAATAGAAGTGTTTTATTTACTCTCACAAGTTTGGGGCCATATAGGATTAAGTATTATTGTCATGTTTCAGTTTGCATGTTTTGACTTCCAGAATAACTAGGTTATTCAAACATCCACAGTCGGTCATACGTGGGGAGTAAGTATGAAGGAAGATTGTCATGAATCTGTCTGTAGATTGTCCGAAGTGTTTAGACATAGCACAAGTTTGCTGCAGAGTTCATGAGTGATTTGATAAGATTAAAGTATTAGATTAAACCCACACTCACTTGGATCACTTCATGGTTTTATCATGAGTGATTAGTGAGACGATAATATTGTATATTCTTGAAACCGAGACATGTGAGTTGTTATTTGTTGGTCGGTTGCACATTGATAATAAGTAAACGCACCAGTAACTTGGTGTTATAAAACTTATTGTTGTGTGTGACTCGATCAATAAATGCAAGCGAGCATTTGAGTCGAAGTTTATCCATTCCTTTGACCCAAAGTGGGATAAAAGCGATATCTGTGGGCCCCTCGATGATTTAGTGATGACACCTAAGTGCTTGGCCAAGCCGAGTCTAAGTTGATGTGTTCAATTGTAGTCTGTTGTCAGTCGTCATAAATCGGAAGTCGGGAAGCAGTATAGAAAGAATGATTGAAACTCATGTCTTTTGTCTATACGATATATTGAGAATGGAGGAATATATAATCCCTTATCTAAAGGACACGCTATTTGATAAGATCAGAGTTGACAGCGGCTTTTGAAAGCTACGATTGCTGATCAGGTTCTGAAGTCATACGAAAAATAGTTATTAGACTTATCCAAGTGGGAGACTGTTGGATTAGTGTCTAAGTCCACAACTATTTTGGTATGTACTTGACCCGATTATGAGCATGGTCCTTTTGGTTGCCTTCACCATAGCAATATGTAGGATGATTTAAGGAGAGAAAGGTTTAAATATGATTTATTAATATATTATGAGAATAATATATTAAAGGAGAAATCATATTGTTTAATTAATATTAGTCAAGAATTAATTGTTAATTAATTTTGTGGCTAAAAGAGATTAATTAAACTTAGGGGACTGAAGTTGTAATTATAAGATAATTATAATTGGGCTATGGATCACCTAATAATATATAGGTTGGACGAATTCTATGGGAAGCCCATTAGAAATCGTCCAAGGGATATGTTTAAGGAGTCCATGGGCTGCTTAGGGCCTAAGCAATCAAATTAGGGTTTCCTAGTTGTAAACCCTAATAGCCTACATGTATATAAAGGGCCCCTATGCCCCAAAAACGTGGACAAGTCTTCCATTAGGGTTTCCAGCCGTTTTTGGGCAGCCTCTCTTCTTCTCCTCTTCATCCAAGTTGTATATGGTGTTTGTGACTCCATTAGAGGTGCAGCACTTGAGGCACTAAGCTTTCTAAGGCCAATTTAAGCAAGGAATTGATTGTTATTGCTATATAACAATCAAAGGTGATTCTATAAACCCTAATTCAGTTTATAATATGTTAGATCTAAGTTTATTAGTCTTGGATTCAAAGCATGTACAATAGAGAAACATAGATCCAAGCATTAGGGTTTGTAAGAGCACATAGGACTGTTTCTTATGCATAAAACTCATCAGTCCCGACCTATTAAAAATATATAATTAAAAGACAAAATTGCAAAACTAGTCCCTGTGATATGTAAATTTTTGGGGTTTTAGTCCAAACCACGACTTTTTTGTATTGGTGGTCCTTTTGAGCTACTTTCTTTTCGTTTTTGGTCCTTCAGTAATATGAAAACACTATTATGCCCTTCTGATATATTTTTTTATGCTTTTTTAATTAATTTAAATGAAAAATAAAATAATTACCTACTTTAGGGCCAACATCTCTCTCTCTCTCTCTCTCTCTCTCTCTAGTTTTTTGTGAAATCCAAAAGGAGTCAAAACCCTCCTAGTCCTCTAATCAACTCTTCGTCGAACTCATCGGTGCAGCAAGAAAACGAAGTCGTTGGAGCTACCGTCAACCACCATTACATCCCACCACCACTGCAGTATGCCACCATCGCCTTCCTACCATTGGTAAGTCTGTTCAAGATCGTATGTTTCTCATGACAGTAAATCCTTGAAACCCGATTATATGAGCCAATGATAATCAATGAAGTAGATCGATGGAGAAAATCTTCATCCTTGGTGGCAGAGAATAGAGCAAATATGAAGTTCTAATTCCATCATCATACAAAAATTAACCCAAATCAAGTTTCTTTTGGGTTTAAAGTCGTCCGACCAGATACCTGCATCTGGATCTGTGGGCGGTGACAGGTGATGGTAGGGACTGCCCACCACAGCAACGGCGGCGAGTAGTGGTAGCAGAGCAGCTTCGTTTCTTTCGTCTTCTCAATACAACGATGATCGAAGTGGAAAAAAGAGCAATTTTGGGTAGAGATGTAGAGTTTGGTGGTCGAATGGAGGCTAGCAGGTGGTGCCGAGGCTATCTCAAGATTACCGAAGGTAGCAGCCCCTTCTTATTCAGTGAAATCGGGAACGAAAGAAAGAAATGGGTATACGACCCGGAGAGAGAGAGAGAGAGAGAGAGAGAGAGAGAGAGAGAGACAGAGAGAGAGAGAGAGAGTTTTATTTTTTTAATTAGTTAAATAAATAAATAAGTATTTAGATTTTTTTTTAAAATGAATGAAATGAGAAATAAATAACCTAAGGTTATTACAGTCATTTCACTATTGAGAGGGACCAAAAACACAATGAAACTAGCTCAAAAGGACCACCAATCCAAAAAAGTCGTGGTTTGGACTAAAACCCCCAAAATTTGCATACCATAGGGATCATTTTTGCAATTTTTTCTAATTAAAAATAAATTCAAAATTTTCCAACGAAGTCTAAATGAAAGTTGTATATTATATTCTCAGCCACACGTGGATATAAAGAACGTCAAAAACGGAGCTGGTATGCGAAAGTTACGCATTATAGAAGATTGGGGCACACAAACCGAGGGGAGTACGCTATAGCGTACGAAGGTACGCCTAGCGTACTCATTGCACGGCCTCGGATCGAACATGTCTCCCTACTACCCTCTAGCCTGTCCCATCCAAAGGTCGGTACCCGAAGAGTGCGTCATGCATGACTTACGCCCAGTATACGCGAGTACGCCCAGCGTACGAGGGTTAGTTCCAACCCTATATAAAGGGTGCGAGGCTTCCGAATTCTTTTGCCAGTTCACAACCTTTGTCCCATATTTTCTCACTCTCGAGCCTCCCGAAACTATCCCGTCGTCCTTGTTACGTATCCAAGCTCCAACGAAGGTCCGAAGGTCCGAAACTCCCAAGAACTTTTCCACTTTCCGGTCAAAGTTCTACCCGAGAAAAGTCTCGTTTTCTTCAAATCATCACACTTACCACGTGAGTTCCTAACCCTATATTTTTACATTTTTACAATATTTTAGTGGGGGGGGGGGGGGGGGAATACAAGTGAAACACAAGAAAAACTTATGTTAAAAAGCAAATCGTTACATACAGTTTCTAATGGTTTATCTACATTTTGTGTATAAATGTTAAATAAGTAAAATAACGTTATTACAAATGTTATACTTTACATGCAAAGTTGGTAATACACCAAGGTTATCATTCAAATGAAATACATTTTTGAAAAACTATAATAGGTATAGTTTACGAGATATTCATGATATTTTACACTCTATGAACACTATAGAAAGGAAATACTTACATTTACAAGAAAAATGGACTTTTCATACGTAAGTCTATTTGATACAAACTTTTGTGAGACATTTAACTTCACGTACTTTCAAGTACGCATTTCAAGTCCTATGTTATAAACCATAATCTCCTGTTGGGAAAGTGTGATACTTGTGTATAGATCTATACGGGATTGACAATCCCGCACCTAAACTATTCGCTACAGTTAGACCGACAGGTCTGGGGTGGCACACATCATGTCATTCCAATGCCTGAGGAACGTTGTGACAGGCAGTCTCGGTCAATAGTACGGTTATAAAACTCATATTAAGTATTAAAACATTTGATTTACGGGGTATCAAACGCCTTAGTGGTTATATATACTGTTAGGGTTAGTATAGTGTTGTGTCTATTGGGCTCGTTAGCTAGTCCATGTTTATCTCCGGTATGGGCCTGTCCATCTGTGAGTTTTGTAGGGTTTAATATAAATAGATGCTTGCATGCATTCTAGAACAAAAGGATTAGAGAGACGATTAGAAAAGTATTGTTCAACATATTTATCGTTCTTATTTTGTAACCCTAGAATCCTCTACAGTGGAAGTTCTTAGTCGAGCTCTACTGAGGATCGAGTAATCTAATCATTCGACACATTCTGATTCATACTTGTGTTTCATTTTTTACTATCTTTACGTTCATTACTTACCTGTTGCAAAGATCTAATCGATCAAAGAGTTATTTTATAACTCATTATATACATATATAAATCTACTTACACTATTTTAGGTATGGAAAGTACTTATGCATTCTGGTTTTTGGAACTTTAAAACTACTATTTATTTATGGGAAATATTGGATTTTCTAAAAACAAACTCAGTTACTTTATACAAAAAGGCATACAATTCTTATACAAAAACGCTTATGAACTCACCAACTTAATTGTTGACACTATTTTTTAAAACTACTTGTATTTCTCAGGTATTCAGTAATACAGGTAAACAACAGGTTTTGGGGAAGGGACTCTAAGGCATCAATTTCAAACTTATTATATCATTATAATGTAATTTCTTTTGAAACATGTAATACAATCGACAATCTAACTTTTTAAATTATATTTATGATGGTTGTGTTTGCTTTCTTTACTATTTACGAAACTGTTATGATACTACATGAAGTCATCCGCCCTCGAACGATTCCGCCGTTCTGGTTTGGGGGTGTGACACTTACCAAAATAGAAAAGTTGCAGGAGCACTTGGCAACAGAAAACAAGATCATTGTAACGCCCGTAGATCAGGGCTAGTCAATTTAGAGACAATAAGAGTCAAAAATGACTTTTTGATAGAAGATTATTTAGGATGAATAATCCTAACTAAGTTGTAGTATATGTTACAAGGTTTCCGTACATATAAAGAACGCCAAAATCCGAGTTATAACGAAGAAGTTATGACCTGTCAAAGTTTCGCGACAGAACCGGCACGACACAGCGCGACGTAAAAAGTGAATTTACGTTAGAGCGATATTTAGCCTTAGCAATCTAAACGAGAATCGGAGATCTCGTTGTTGGTATCGAAGCGATAAAAAGTTAGGCGAGAACGGACGTCAAACGAAGAAGTTATGAATTTATAACGAAGTTTTCTGTCGCGGCCTATTAAAATAAATAATAAAAATAAAAGTCAAAATTAGCCGACGGAGTCTAAACGAAAGTTGTAGAGCGTAGTCTCACCTTCGCGTGGATATAAAGAACGTCGAAAACGGAGTTCGTATGAAGAAGATATGAATTTCCGAAGTTTATTAATCAATTTGTATTTAAATTTAAAAGGAAATTCGGAAGCATTATCCGAAGGAGTCACCGGTCTGATCCGAGGTACGCGCTGCGTACTCGAGTACGCCCCGCGTACTCCGAAGTGTCGACATTCACAGCAAGTGGCTTCGGATGACGCACGCAGTGACGTTTTTCGGACCAGTACGCCCCGCGTACTGGCGTACGCCCCGCGTACTCCGAGGCTCCAGCCTCCTATAAATAGGATGCGAGGGCAGCCGACCCAATTGCAAATTTCTTCTCTTCTCTCTCCCGTTTTGCATCGTTTTGCGTGCCAGAAATACCCCGAAGCCCCGGTATTATACCCTAGCCCCGAGGCAAGTCCCGAGATCCCGAAGATCCCGAAAAGTGCGGTTCCCGAGTCGAAGCTCTGCCCGCGAGAAGTTTGATTTTCGAGGAGATCTTCCAGATCTGCTGAGGAATACTACTTCTATAAGCCGTAGTGCTGTCGGATCGTCTTCTGATCAAGTGAGTGTGTAGTTATTTCTTCTAATACAATAATACGAAGTATTTTATATAAAAATACGTGCTATGTGTATATATTTGGTTGTGTTATGTGTGAATGAGAATTCACTCTCTTCTATCTTACAGATCTGCTTATTTCTTTATGAGATATGTGTTACGTGTGTGTGCCTCATCTGTTATGTGATATATGTGTTGATTAAAGCATGCTATACAGGTTTTCTTTAAACTATGTATACAAATGTATATTTTTTATCTACTAATATTGTTGGGTAGAACATGGGTAGATGGGTTAGTTGGTGACTATAGAGTTAGCGCCTGCTGTTAGATAAACCTTGGTGACTATGGAGTTAGCGCCTGCTGTTAGATAAACCTTGGTGACTATGGAGTTAGCGCCTGCTGTTAGATAAACCTTGGTGACTATGGAGTTAGCGCCTATTATTAGGTAAACCTTGGTGACTATGGAGTTAGCGCCTGTTGCATAAACCTTGGCGACGATGTGACTTCGTGCCTATTTGATGAACCTTGGCGACTATGGAGTTAGCGCTTGTTAAGTAAACCTTGGCGACTATGGAGTTAGCGCTTGTTAAGTGTACCTTGGTGACTATGGAGTTAGCGCCGCTTGAGTAAACCCCGACGACTATGGAGTTAGCGTCTTATAACTATGGATTTAGTACTCGATAGATAAACTTTGGCAGCAATGGATTTCGTGCCGATTCCTTAGGAATAAGTGAATGAAGGATAGTTGGTTCTTAGGGGGAAACCTTAAGAAGATGATGGAGATGGGTATTTGAGTTGATTGTTTGATAATTGAATATAATAAATGTATTATTGTGGGTTGAAAACCCTATATGCTCACCAGGCTCCCAAGCCTGACCCACTCAGTTTTCTTTTCATTACAGGTAATGACACAAGAGTATAAGTCGACGGACTTGACGAGAGATTTTGGATTATAGATCAGTAGTTGAATAACTATTGTAAGGTCTATTTTATGTTGTTTATGCTTTTGGTCTGTAACGAACATGACATCCCGAGGTTTTATTATTTAATAAAAATACATTCTTTTCAAGAAATGTTTTGATAAAATGGTTATCATATTTTATTTTGGGAACAAATTCCGCAACCGTTTCCTTTAAACGATCACTCTGATTTTGAAAACAAAGCATAAACAAATCGGTCTTTTCTGGCCGTGAAATTGGGGATGTCACAGTTGGTATCAGAGCATTAGTTTAAGCGAACTAGGAATTTGTAGGATTTCTAGACTTAAACTTAGAATGCTAAGCAATGATTGCGAGTTGAGTGTGTCCATTATATTTTAGGTAGTACACCTAAATTGACACAGGCACTATTTTATTTTAGGAAAGTTGCCTAAAATGCTTTTGCGTGCTAAACGTTTTGTGTGATAGCTATATTGATGCTATTATTTGTTCGGATCTATGGTCTGTTGCCGACCGGATCTGGAAACCTTATGTGTATAGGATTCTAAGCGTACGTCTACGATATTAGAACTAGCATATAAACGTTTCGGAGTGATAAGGATGATTTGAATATCTATCGTGATTAAAGATCTAATTTCACCATATTCGGTGTATAGATCAAAAATGGTGAGAACGAGGAGTGGAGTTGGAAATGCTGATGAGAACAGGAATCAAGTACCAGTAATTGAACAAATACCTGTTGTGGCAGCAGCGCCTGAACCAATGACAATGGCCGGAGTTCAAGTGATGATCCAGGCAATGTTGAATAATCAGATGGAAGAAACTAGACGTCTGATCAGACAAAATCGCGAGGAATTGTCAATTCGAGTAGAAGAGCCCGAAGTAAATGGAGGGCATTCTGAAGGAGGAAACTATAGTGGGACCGTTGGTCAAGCCAACCCACCAATAGTTCGCCAAAACAACCAGGATAGAGGAAATGATGGACGTGGATGCAAGTACAAGGATTTCATGGCATCCAAACCATCGTGTCTTTCTGGGAGCCCGACACCGGTGCAAATCATGGACTGGATCTCCGAGATGGAGACAATGTTTGAAAGTTGCGAGTGTAGCAACAGACAGAAGACCGCTCTTGCAATCCCTCTGTTAAAATCTGGAGTATTGAGCTGGTGGAAGTTACTGGCTGGTTCAATGCCTAAGGGGGAAGCTAGCAAGATGTCTTGGGAAGAGTTCGTGGAGCAAATGAAAATGCAATACTGCTCTGAGCAGGATCTTCTGGAAATCAACAATGAGTTTCAGAATCTGAAGAAAGGAAAATTGAGCGTTACTGAATACGCTACGAGCTTTACGGAAAAGATGAAGCTTATTCCGTACCTAATTCCGACTGAACTTTCCAAGGTCAACAAGTTTGCTAATGGATTACCAGCGGACTTTGGTCCGATAGTCAAACAAGCAACCACTCTGAAAACCGCCATCTGGGCAGCCAAAAATGTTGAGACCCAAATAAAAGAAAAGGGTCTGGAAAGGGCTGAAGTTGGAGAGAAAAGGAAGCGTGAAGGATCTTCAATAATCGATAAAGAAAGTAAATTCTCGAAAACTGGAGGAAGAGATGAGGCTAAGTGGTGTGAGAAGTGTAAGAAGAGACACTTCGGGAAATGTAGCGAGGAGATGACTTGCTACAAATGTGGGAAGACAGGGCACTATGCCAACAAGTGCGCACCTAACAAGAAGATGTGCTATAGGTGTAATGGAGAAGGTCATATTTCTAAAGACTGCCCACAGAAAAACACACCTCCACAACCAAGGGCATTCAACATGTTCCTCAACGAAGCAGAAAGAGATGGGAGGGTTAAAGGATGAAGACTTCATATTAATATATAAAGTCGGTAAAGTCTGTATCAGGAAGCATAGCCTGTTAGAGGCATAGTATAGGGTGAACTTGAACTT
Source organism: Lactuca sativa (assembly GCF_002870075.4). NCBI lineage: Eukaryota > Viridiplantae > Streptophyta > Magnoliopsida > Asterales > Asteraceae > Lactuca > Lactuca sativa. The sequence goes on from NC_056628.2 coordinate 33,825,523, forward strand.
TTGTGTAATAGTTTCAAGAATTAATATAAATCCTAGTTTTGTTATCTGATGTGTTGAATGATTATATGATTTATGTATGGTGACTTGGTTAACTGCGAGACAATACTTGGGACGAGTATGAGTAGGTGTGAATGGTAGTAGAGATCTATACTACCGGAAGCACAGGACTCACGCTTGGATCAGGGGAAGTCACAAGGTTATCAAGAAGCTAGTAATTGATTCTGTTTTATTCAAGTATGTCATTACCATTGTTTCGGTAATGTCTAGAAAGATAGTTGTTATCCCGACCCTAGGGGTCATATCAATTAAGTCCGACTATGATGAGAGGTCATCGGGACACGACCCATCAGGGTTATTACTTAGAATGGAGAGAAAACTTATGGAGTCAGTATGCGAATCCTATTTCGTTGATGATTCCGGGACGTAATCATCCTAAGGGGGAGATAATTGTAACGCCCGTAGATCAGGGCTAGTCAATTTAGAGACAATAAGAGTCAAAAATGACTTTTTGATAGAAGATTATTTAGGATGAATAATCCTAACTAAGTTGTAGTATATGTTACAAGGTTTCCGTACATATAAAGAACGCCAAAATCCGAGTTATAACGAAGAAGTTATGACCTGTCAAAGTTTCGCGACAGAACCGGCACGACACAGCGCGACGTAAAAAGTGAATTTACGTTAGAGCGATATTTAGCCTTAGCAATCTAAACGAGAATCGGAGATCTCGTTGTTGGTATCGAAGCGATAAAAAGTTAGGCGAGAACGGACGTCAAACGAAGAAGTTATGAATTTATAACGAAGTTTTCTGTCGCGGCCTATTAAAATAAATAATAAAAATAAAAGTCAAAATTAGCCGACGGAGTCTAAACGAAAGTTGTAGAGCGTAGTCTCACCTTCGCGTGGATATAAAGAACGTCGAAAACGGAGTTCGTATGAAGAAGATATGAATTTCCGAAGTTTATTAATCAATTTGTATTTAAATTTAAAAGGAAATTCGGAAGCATTATCCGAAGGAGTCACCGGTCTGATCCGAGGTACGCGCTGCGTACTCGAGTACGCCCCGCGTACTCCGAAGTGTCGACATTCGCAGCAAGTGGCTTCGGATGACGCACGCAGTGACGTTTTTCGGACCAGTACGCCCCGCGTACTGGCGTACGCCCCGCGTACTCCGAGGCTCCAGCCTCCTATAAATAGGATGCGAGGGCAGCCGACCCAATTGCAAATTTCTTCTCTTCTCTCTCCCGTTTTGCATCGTTTTGCGTGCCAGAAATACCCCGAAGCCCCGGTATTATACCCTAGCCCCGAGGCAAGTCCCGAGATCCCGAAGATCCCGAAAAGTGCGGTTCCCGAGTCGAAGCTCTGCCCGCGAGAAGTTTGATTTTCGAGGAGATCTTCCAGATCTGCTGAGGAATACTACTTCTATAAGCCGTAGTGCTGTCGGATCGTCTTCTGATCAAGTGAGTGTGTAGTTATTTCTTCTAATACAATAATACGAAGTATTTTATATAAAAATACGTGCTATGTGTATATATTTGGTTGTGTTATGTGTGAATGAGAATTCACTCTCTTCTATCTTACAGATCTGCTTATTTCTTTATGAGATATGTGTTACGTGTGTGTGCCTCATCTGTTATGTGATATATGTGTTGATTAAAGCATGCTATACAGGTTTTCTTTAAACTATGTATACAAATGTATATTTTTTATCTACTAATATTGTTGGGTAGAACATGGGTAGATGGGTTAGTTGGTGACTATGGAGTTAGCGCCTGCTGTTAGATAAACCTTGGTGACTATGGAGTTAGCGCCTGCTGTTAGATAAACCTTGGTGACTATGGAGTTAGCGCCTGCTGTTAGATAAACCTTGGTGACTATGGAGTTAGCGCCTATTATTAGGTAAACCTTGGTGACTATGGAGTTAGCGCCTGTTGCATAAACCTTGGCGACGATGTGACTTCGTGCCTATTTGATGAACCTTGGCGACTATGGAGTTAGCGCTTGTTAAGTAAACCTTGGCGACTATGGAGTTAGCGCTTGTTAAGTGTACCTTGGTGACTATGGAGTTAGCGCCGCTTGAGTAAACCCCGACGACTATGGAGTTAGCGTCTTATAACTATGGATTTAGTACTCGATAGATAAACTTTGGCAGCAATGGATTTCGTGCCGATTCCTTAGGAATAAGTGAATGAAGGATAGTTGGTTCTTAGGGGGAAACCTTAAGAAGATGATGGAGATGGGTATTTGAGTTGATTGTTTGATAATTGAATATAATAAATGTATTATTGTGGGTTGAAAACCCTATATGCTCACCAGGCTCCCAAGCCTGACCCACTCAGTTTTCTTTTCATTACAGGTAATGACACAAGAGTATAAGTCGGCGGACTTGACGAGAGATTTTGGATTATAGATCAGTAGTTGAATAACTATTGTAAGGTCTATTTTATGTTGTTTATGCTTTTGGTCTGTAACGAACATGACATCCCGAGGTTTTATTATTTAATAAAAATACATTCTTTTCGAGAAATGTTTTGATAAAATGGTTATCATATTTTATTTTGGGAACAAATTCCGCAACCGTTTCCTTTAAACGATCACTCTGATTTTGAAAACAAAGCATAAACAAATCGGTCTTTTCTGGCCGTGAAATTGGGGATGTCACAATCATGGATCAGTTGGCTGAAAAGACTTAGAAGGCCAAGGTCCTTTCGGTGAAACGAAAATATATTAACAAGGGGGAGACAAAGAAGAAAATGAAGAACCCCAATCCAAGAAAATAGTTGTTAAAAGCTGTGTTTCTGAAGGAAAAAATCAATACCTGCAACGTCTTGTGGAGACTTGTGACTCTTTGTTCACAGTCTCAGTTGGACAACAACTATCAGAAAAACTTCAACCAATCTTTTGCAATGTTAAATCAGATTGAAGGTATTTCTGGTAGCGGTGCTCTTTCGAAACAAGGGGGAGACAAAGAAGAAAATGAAGAACCCCAGGCTAAGCAAAAGACTGAAGAACATGAACAAAAATCGAAGATTAATGATCAGAAGGATAATGAAGCTTCTACATCAAACAAAGGGAAAGAGAAACTTATTGATGATGATGATGATGATGATGATGAGCTTTCTAAATTTGAGAAGCTTGTGCGAAATGGTTGAAACATGCAAGGCGAACTCAACAACGGATCTGAAATGCTTCTCGGATATGATCAGATGGAATCTCTATGTCCGACATGTGCTTCTGAATTTGATGCCCAAACTATTCAACGCGCAACGCAAACAACAATAGAGACCCTCCTTCTGAATTTGACACAAAGGGGGAGATTGTTGTGTTTAATTGTATTGTGTCAAATGTATTCTTATTATATTTTATTTTATTCCGGTTTGGGCCTATCCATTCTCGGATCCACTTTGTAGTTTAGACTATATATAGTGCATGCATGTAACATTAGGGTTAATGTCTTGCAACCCTAATTGTCGTTTGTATGCTCTTATAGAGAAGTTCTTGAGACCTCTTCTAGAGTCGATTAAATAAAGCATTAGGCACACTTTTGAGCTTTTCTTTCTTGTCATTTAATTCACATTCTTTAATATAGAATCTATTGACCATATTTATTGTTCTCACAGTGTCTCACATTTCGCACAGATTTGCACATCACGATGCCTTTACTTATCAATCACCGAACAATCAAACTAAACCAGTCTAAGCCCTCATTCTGCACATACCTATTATATACTCCTAACGAAACCTGTTATGGGCCTATAGTTATGTAAACCTCATCCCACAATCCTGAAGGTAACCAACCATCACCCCTTCTCCTATGATAGTAATCGATAAGAACAAGCAAATTATCGAACCCTTGGAACCTAGATATTTCCACCTAGTCTTTAGTCCATTCCTCGAGTCTCCAAGCCTTTATCTGACAAGAGCAGACAAGGGGACCCTCACCATGATCCTAAACTTGAGCCTACCCAAATACCTATAACATGTGAATCGATGCTGATTACTCAAAGTGCCTGAAGGACATTAATTCCAGAATAAGCTACACCCTTCCTAGATAGTTGAACCCATGCCATTTCTGAACACTGAATAGAACATAGTGATACACTATTCTCGTACCGAATCTTTCATCTCCAACGGTTTCTGCCTTTACTCCTCTATACATACGTCATTTGAAAAGGACTAGAAATTATAAATTTTCGCTACAGCTGCCTCAATTTTTCTCAACAATACCAAAATTTGTGCAGTCTTCGGGCCCTTACCTGGGATAGGTCACTCTCTCCCACTTGGAATCAAAATTCATAACTATTTTTGATGGAAACAATCTTCATATCAACCATTTCCATCTAATCCATCCCCACTATAACATGTTATTCTAGTTTTGTATCAGATTCAAATCGATCGATTACTTCTACCATATGGAAGTGGTCCAAGGTTCTCACAACCACATCATCTTCTTACTAGTAGCAATCATACAAGGAATAAGTAGTCCCTGATTCGGAATTGGTTTAGGCAAACACACATAATAAAGAATCAACTAGGAAATCGTGTTAGAAATTTTAAGTCTATGTAGACCTATTCATGCAGCTTGCCAAACATAGTCACAATATAACTGATGCAAATCCAACTATACATACCCGAACATATGTAACAAGAATATAATAACAATAACACAAAACACAAAGAATACATATAATCTATTTCGTGAGGTCATGTATCATCCCTATCCCTACATGTGTGCATTTGGCACTAATGTAACCATGCTAAGGACAATGGTGACATAAATCGACCTCCAGTGTAGTCCTGAAAAACATGTCCCTTATCCACACATGTCTCATTTGGACTTGCGGCGTACAAACTCATGGGTTGTAAGGCCCAAAAAATCTGGCTAGGCATTTAAGATATAATATTAGTTTCGTATTAAGAAAAATAGAAAAAAAATCAACCGAATCCTCCGTAAATCGTAAAAATAAGTGCGCCAAAACATATGTATATATGTGTATATATAGAGGAAGTATCAAATAAGAACACCTAAAAGGTTGAGAACGTGATAACAATTCTGAACCAATCAATATATAAGTGCATATTAGTAATTGTATATTTTAATTAAATTAAAATAAAAAAAATCAATCAAATTCCCTTAAATTTAGGATGAGTTACCAAAAAAGAAAGAACTATTCGACTTTTTATTTTTCTTATTAATGGAATATAAAAAATATTTTTACCAAAAAATATTTTAAAACTGGAAAAAAAGATTATTTTCTTTCTTAAAAAACTATTTTTTCTGCTATTTCAAGTTTTTTTTTCAAAAAAATAATAGAAATCCAACCCCAAATCAATACATTTGTATTCATAAACGATTTTTTAACTCAAAAAACTTAATACTACTCCAATCACAAATGAATACATACTAATTTACAAGTAATCCAATTCTTTTTTCTAATCAACCAAAAATAAAAGGAGTGTAAAGATTATCATTTCTTCATAAAAGAATACATCTAATCATAAATAAATATACCTATTCACACATTATTACACTGTTATTCACACATGAATACATTGCTATTAAAAAAATTAATACTCTGTCATTCACAAATGAATTAATGAATACCTCTAATCATAAATAAATGTACTCATTCACACATGAATGGACTGCTATTCATTAATGAATACACTGTTATTCATAAATGTACTCCACACCCCTTTTATCATTCTCTCTCGATTTCTTTCAATTCTAACCCATTTTCTCTTAGTTTTTGCCCTCAACGAACCCTGCAATCCCTAAAGTAGTAGTAGCTAGCGAGTAGAAGCTCTGCCAGTACAATTTCCTAAGTTTTGTCAGGAAGAACCTCTGTAAGTTAAGCTACACTCTAATCTTTTCAGTGTAACTTTTATTTATAGTCATAAGTCATTATCATGAACCTATAAATAAGATTTATCAGTAATTCCATGTCGTTATACTAATTTTCAACTTACAAGAGAGGTTTCTAGAATGGTCACGTTGGCTTGGTTGTTGGATTTCAAAAAAGCTATTATGCCAAAATGATCCTGCTTCCTAACTATCATGCCTGGCTGATCCTTACATGATAGATCTTGATGTAGACATTGGGATTAGTGAGGATCTAGACTATTATTAGTCTTCGGGTTCATTAGACTAAAACTATATACGAATATTACTTAGGGTCACGCCAAGGAATATCTAAAGTCTTAGGCGAAACTCTTCCCAGATCACTAGTCCCCCACCTATGTCAGGTGAGTGCATAGTCCCTTTCATTAACAAGATTTAATATAAGTATTAATTAAAATATTATATATCTACTGGAAGTCATTTGTGAATTATGTGTTTACTGTCTGGATTTTATATATATATATATATATATATATATATATACACACACACACACACATAACTTGATATGTGCGAACCAAATACGGTTCTATTTGATGTTATGATAAATGGATAATATTATATAATGGTATTAAAAGTATAATTGTTGAGAATATAAATCATTAGTAATACCTAATACTCTTATGGAATAGATATATACACAAAGATAGGTTAGTGTCACCCAATAATAGAGTTGGTATTAAAAGTTGATTACAAACATTGTAATTTAGTCTATGGATAAACTTGGACTTATGGAGGATACCTAGCTTAATTAAGTTTGATATTAGGTAGTCTCATTAGGAGAATGGGAATAACCTAGGAACGGTGAGTAAAGTTATCTTCCATGATACTATCAGGAGTCGATGTACGGTAGCTCGTATGAGATGGCTAGAAATGGTTGGTCCTGATTAGGAAACTGTTAGCGGTATGTTTTGTCACCCCGTAGTGTAGGTGAAAATACTTAATCATTCTAGGCGGTCTTGTGAGTTACGTTGTTAGTATAGGCTCAAAACCTACAGACATAGATGAAAGCTAATATCCTATTCATCAAATTACTCTAAAGACATAGCTGCCTTAAGACTTACACAATCTAAGGGAGCCCCTAACTTTGTAGTGTAACATCCCAAAAATACAAGCCAAAAATTTCGTTTTTAAAACATGTACTTAGCAGAACATTTAGGAATAAATCATTCAATGATCATTTCATTTCACAAAGATGTTGCACGACGGAAAACATTGTCATAATCATAAAAGTTTCAGAGTACAATTTCCCAGGAAAATATCAGAATGCGGAATACAAGCAGGTGTGTGATGTACCGCTACCACGCCAGCTCCTTCCCCTTCAAAGAAGAGGTACCTGAAACCAAAACTGAAAACTGTAAGCACGAAGCTTAATGAGTTCCCCCAATATACCACATACCATACAATCACATATCATACATACTACCGGGCAATTCTGGGGTGCCCGACCTACCCGGTACGGCCATTATGCGGTGCCGACCTACCCGTGTCAAGCCATTCTGGGGTGCTGACCTACCCGTGTCAAGCCATTCTGGGGCGCTGACCTACCCATGTCAAGCCATTCTAGGGTGCTGACCTACCCGTCGGTCCTAACAATCGAACTCTACTACTATCACATATAACATATCATGCCAGCATATAACGTATCAGGTAGTAGCAAACCTAGATGATATCACAAAGACAATCATCCAACATACAACTCCTACTGGTGGGCCGACATTGTGGCAATAGACCCACCGTTACTGGAAGGTAACTCACCTTGAAATAGCTGCTGATCTGTGTGGGAGTTGACTGTCCGTTGCTGCTGCCGCTCCGGAAATCCTCCGGCTATAATTCCCACAAAATACTCAGTCAAATACTACTAGCCGAATTCAGGGTAAATTGACCATTTACCCTTAACAAATTAAGAGTCAAGTCACAGTCAACTGCCAGTTGACCAGACTCGCCGAGTTGGCTTGCCAACTCGCCGAGTCCCTATCCCTTTGTCTGACCAAGAGCCCGTCTCTACTCGTCGAGTTAGGCATTGACTCGATGGGTTTTTCCTTCTAACCAAAGGCCAACAGTCCTTCATCCTACTCGCCGATTTGTATGAACAAATCGCCGAGTTCATCTTCATCCGAAGAACACTCTAAGCTGTGACTCGCCGAGTTGTTCTTGAGACAAGAAGATTGCCTTGAACTCGCCGAGTCATGGCATTGACTCGCCGAGTGACTTCATGAGTGAGTCTAGCTTCCGACCCACTGAGTCACACCCAATGACTCACTACTCCCAACCCGTAAATGCAAAAAGGGGGAAACTCGGGGACTCGCGACTCGACTCGCCGAGTCAGATGAACGACTCGCCGAGTCGGCCACATGCAAAAACTATACACGCGATTCTGCTTGGATCCAGCTCATGCCATTCATTGATCTAGGTTTCTAGGGCATAAATAACATGTAAAGTTTCCAACTTTACGTGTAAATAATCACCAATAAAGGTTTTAGGGCTCAAAATGCACCAAAATAGTAGATCTAGGGCTTTAATGCAATATGGCTCCATAAAGACGGTAGATCTAAGCTCCTGGAGCTCAATATCACCTAGATCTAGAGGCTAACCACTTATTACAACCCACAAAGCACAAACAAGCTTGGGGAAAGGCTCAATAAGGACTTCCATGGAGCTAAAAGGGACTAAAAGCATGAAAACAGAGGGGAAATCGAGTTATACCTTAAGGAAAACACTGAGATAGCTCAAAGATGCTTGGCCTCCTCCTCTTCTTCTTGATCTACTCTCCTTCCCACTCCAAATCTTCAAGAAAACACACCAAATGCTTCAAACTCACAAGGAACAAGGCTTGAATGAGGTATAGAGCTCTGAGGGTGAATGGGGGCGAGCTTGGGGCGGAAAAAGGGATTTAAATAGGGTGCAAACCCTTGAAATTTAGGGTTTCATCAGATAGCGGTGACTCGCCGAGTCCAGAATATGGACTCGCCGAGTCGCCAACTTAAACGTCTTCCGGATCTCGTCCCTACTCGGCGAGTCGGACCTACGACTCGCCGAGTCCAAGGCTAAAAAGAAAAACACTAAGATAAATTTTACGTACCAGGAACCAGGTGCTACATGTAGTCACACCCTTACCATAAATGGTTCATCAGAGAGATAATTCTCCCCAATAATATTGTACTAGGATATGTAAGGATCGATAGGAATAGGCATGTAGGAATGTAAGCCAATAATGATATTGTATGGTAACGGTCAGTGTTGCAAGTCTGGTGATTAAGGAATATTATCATATCAATATTGTGAGTTTAAAATCCCTACGTATCTAACTAGGTTTCCCAACCTTACCTATTTAGCTTATATATATCACAAGAACCAAGAATTAAGCTAATGGAACTTGATTAGGATGATGGGTGATTAAGAGACAACCTGCAATAGTGTTCAGGACCATCAGGTCTTTACGTTGTAACATATGTATTTGTATTGATTATGACATCCTTAGGGTTTTAACATTTTGGAAACAAACATTTGTAATCAAAATGATTTTTTGTATTGGGATTTTCTACAAATATAAATAAATGATTTTTGAAGCGTGAAGAAATGTTTTAATTTCTTCTAAAAATTATAGGATGTTACATGGGTCTTTCCACCCTTACCAAAGGTATAGAGGTCCTTTTGACCTCACATGCTTGGGATAATAACATCAAGCTTCTTGGTAGTTGTTAGTGATGGGTTTAGTATACTACAACATCCTATGATGCACATACAACCCTAAATACCTTGGATCTATGTTTTCACAAATTATACATGCAAAGGTGTTTCCAAGGTATTAATCCTATAAATAGCATGCAATTTGACATAAACAATACAAGATACTAGTTAGAGTAACATACCTTTTATGTGGCTTGAAGTCTTGAAGTATTTGGCCTTAAAATCTTAGTTCTCCAAGTGTTGCACCTCAAATGGAATCACAACTCACCTAGGACAAAGGTGACTCTTGAGAGAGAATTCCATGCACCAAAACACCTCTATATTTCTCTAAGAACGAAGCATATGTTTTGGTCATGAAGCAACATATTTATATGATGGATTCCAAAGGTCATGGGTTTAACCCAAATCCACACCTATGGGTTTTATGATCCATGGTTCATGTGGCCCAACTCTTTATGTGTCCATACATAAACTTGGTCCAACATGAATCATAAGCCCAACACATATAAATATAACTAATTACCATAAATAGTCCCCATAGATTTAATTAGTCTTTTTTGATCACTAAATTAATTCCAAATTAATTTTTGATCAATACTATTTAAAACATATGACTTCATATTAATATATTAGAACATATAATATATTAATAAATCTTATGTAACCTTCTCTTATGAGTCCATCCTAACAAATTGTCCTGGTGTTATGCAACCCAAATGGACCATGCTACTCTTGGGTCGAGTACATACCAATAATAGTTATGGGATTAGAGATCTAATCCAACAGTCTACCACTTGGATAAGTTTAAAACTATTATTGCAAAAATGACTCCAAGATCCCGACTAGCAATCCTAGCTCTTAAAGTCGATGTCAAACTCTGACCTAGTCAATGATATCTCCATTAGATAAGGGATCATATATTCCTCCATTCTAGATATCATATGGACTGATACGTGGATTATAATCATTCTCTCTATCCATTTTTTGTTTCTTGGTTTCTGATTTATGACGACCGAGTAATTGAACAAATCAAATCAGTCTAGGCTCGGCCAAGCACTTACGTTTGTCATCACTAAATCATCGAAGGGCCCATTATATATATATATATATATATATATATATATATATATATATATATATATCATTTTTATCCCTCCAAGGGTAAAAGGAATGGATAAACTTCGACCCAAATGTTCGCTTGTATTTACTCATCAAATTACACACAACGATATGTTTTATAACAACCAAGTTACTAGTTGTGTTTACATATGTCCTTGTGCAACCGATGCGCAACTACAACTCACACGTCTTCGTTTGAAGAATATAAGATATTATTGTCTCATGATCACTCATGATAAAATCCATGAAGTGATTCAAATGAGCGTGGATTTAATCCAATACTCGAATCTCATTCCAGGAGCACTCATGAATGTTGCAACAAATTTTACTATGTCTAAACACTTTAGACATCTACAAGCCCAATTCATGACAGTCTTGATTCATACCTACTTCCAAAGTATGATTGACTGTGGAGAGTTTGAATAACCTAGTTATTCGGGAAGTCAAAACATGCAAAGTGAAACACAAGAATAATACTAATCCTATATGGCCCCAAACACCTTTGAGAGTAAATAAAACACCTTTTATTTAATCACCATATTTATTACTCATTATTCGTTGTATAATGTTTCGAATAGTCAACTTTATACTTGAATCTGAAACAATAGTCATGCCATGCTCCAAGCATGCACACTATATTTGTCCAAACAATAGTTATGCCATACTCCAAGTATGCACACTATGTTTGTCTATGATCCTTAATTTGTGAAATAGACCAATTGAAGATGATTCTAATGATGCTCATTTCACAATCCCAAATCCTTATCGTAAATGTAAGAATTCCAAATTCCTGCTATTTACCAAAATTCGTTTGATTCTAAACTTATATGCATTGATCCTCTTGTAATGACTGTGCACAAAGTGACAAATACTTGTCAACAAACATTACAGAGTATTCCAATGGAGATCAATTCCATGGAAACGAAGTTTCAAATTCAAAGAACATTCCTTTGAACATCCTTCTTGCATTAAGCTTTCTAATCTATCACAGATTTAATGAATAACTTCCACCTATGGAAATATTTCCACATTTCCATTTTGACTATCACTTCTGAACAAGAGTTGCCTCTTTTCAGAATATGTCAATATGGTCCTTCCACAATTAACACTATACTTCCAACTGTCCATGAGCAACCAATCTTTGGTAACCCTCAGATTGTCCACGACAATTGCTTAATCATTTTAGTCATACCTAGTTCTAGTCCTTTTTCCCTTTTAATTCCCTAGGAATTTGGAAAATTTAGAACGGATAAGTATTATAGCACATGTAATCGATGCTATCCCCGAAGCATATGGGACACGATTCATGTTGTCTCACATAAAGACATGATCCTAAGCCAGCCTTTTGCTACAATATTTTTTATTTGCCAATTTTTCATAATTCGACTATGAAGAGGGATGTCGTAATCTTAATCGAATTTTGAGAACACAATATATATAGAATTTCCTTATGTTGAACCATTCCAACATAAATATCATGTATATATATATATATATATATATATATATATATATATATATCCTTGACTAAAGATGATTAAAATCTCAATCTAAACTTTTAGAATTGAAATGAAGTTTAATTTTCTCTCCCTTAATTATAGCAAAACAAATTTTCCCAATTGAAACTTTTGTTTTCTATAATTAACATTGCTAACTTGCAACACTTATCATAATTGATTATGCTCCCACTATCATAATAATTATCAGCATAACAGTTATGCTCCCACTAGCTTTGACATGTACTCAGAAATCAGCTGGACTTCTAGAAATCTATACTTTATTGATTTTCTTACCAAAGTTCAGATTTCTGATACGAGTTGCTTTGATAACACTTTATCAAGGCTTCTCAAAATCATACACCTTTCCTTATATAGCTCACATGTGTGTCTAAAAAATTATAAAGAGGGATGTCGTAATCATAATGTTTAGACCTTTCGCCATTCTCACAAGTCCATGTTAGTGTGCCGGTTAACCACACACGCTCCACTAACGACTTTAAGAATGCAAATATCACAATTGCTATCTACTTAAAATCTATTTAGCGAAAGCGTTTCCTCACCATCATTTTCATGAATCGGAGAGAAACCTTATGACACTTAGATTTTATGGTGTATGTGTTCCTATCCATGTGAATTTGTCATAACCACAAGAGGAGGTCAGTGACAAATCCAAAATCATATGGACTGAACTTGTTCAATCTTAACTTCTTGCCACCTGGCAGCACAAGGGCCTACCATTGTTTCCTAGTAGTTATGCAAACAACTAAGAACTCATAAAACTGACATGCATAGTCAACTTTAACTAGAATGGGCACCGAAACAAGAATATGTCAACACGATGGGCTATAAACCTCAAGTCGTGTGCTAGTGATAAACAACAGGTTTTATTCTTGATTAGTTCTTGAAACTTTTCAAGATCTTTAAAACTCCCACTTACCACTTGACATATAAGATTCTCTTGTTAAGAACCATTCCTTAACAAAGCAAATATTCAAGAGTTAGTGTGGATTCTTATCAAGACAAACACTTCACACAATTGGCCTAAGTTGGTCTTTGTTTTTTCCAAAACATCACAACTTACCAATTTCAAATCTACAAGAGTAAGAAAACCTTTTACTCTACATTTGACAAGTGTTGTAAACCTTCTTAAGATTATGTCACTTAAGTTACAATCCTGGAGTATTACTCTAAGACTCAATTTTAGAACGAAGTATGATTCATCTTTTGATTTAACCATTTCAATAATTCATGATTCCTCTTCTTAGTCATACAAATGCACTAAGATGTCCTTGGAGGATCAATTGTGATATGGTTTCATAATCACTAAGATAATCATAAAACACGATACTAAAGTACTCTCCCATCTTTTCAGATTGGAGAAACTTTTATCTTTCTACCTAATTTGATTCTTCTCAGTCGTCCTGCCATACACTGAAACCTTTCCAATATTTCAGAATTATACTTAGAATTGTAAGCACAAACATATTTACCAAATTTTAGTAAATCATGACGAATAGTCTTATCGTTCTTTATGGTGCACCTGACCAGCGCACAACCAAGTGTACCTGATCCCTTTGTCCTTCACTTGACTCACATATACATGTGAACAAGGAATTAGTCTTATTTTCCCAAAAATGAGAATTCTCATTCATCATACAATACTTATTGCATGATTCCAAGTTTCTATCCAACTGAAACTTCGGTGATGAGAATCTTTCCTTATTTGGTAAATTATGAAACTACCACAAACAAAAGAATTATATCCATTTTCCAATGTTGCTATCAATGGAATCATATAAACAACAATTTTCACAAATCCCATTGTAAGGAAATTTATAATAAATAAAATCAAAACTTTTCTTTTATTTAAAAACTTGCGAAAAAAACTTATCCTTACAATGCAAATGCATATGGACAACATGTTGTTATCTATTCCTAAGCAATATATCATAACTCTTAAGTAGCAGCTCAGAATTCTGATATTCAGATTATGCGATTGAAATCCATCTCTTCACGATCAGAATCATCTTACTCTTCCTTTAAGCTTCCTTTCTTCGATTCTACAAAACATAAAAATGTGACCTAATCACATCATGTAATAAGAATCTCCAAATAGAAACTTAATAGAGTCAGATAATGGACTTTACCTGAAGCATAGTCAAATTTGTTGACTTTTACCATTCTTATGGACTTTCAGGTAAATCGGGCAGCTTTGCAACCAATGCCCCATCTTTTGGCAATAGAAACATATGGACTCTTTGGTAATGGTACATGGGACTATCTCAGACTAATCCTTTCTCTTTACCATTTGGTCAACCGGGTTGACTATGGCCGATCCCATTCCATTTGGAAGAGAAGACTTTTCTGGACTTCCAATGTTTCCATTGTTAATGTCCATGAAAGTTTGGGAACTAGATCTTCCAATAAAATTTGCTTTACCGATGCCCTAAATCATTGTTGATTCAGCAGCAATAAGCAAATAGTTAAGATCATTAAGGGTCATGTCGTAGTCTGTTACATAGTAGTCCTTACAGAACTCACTATGTGACATAGGGAGTGATTGAAGAACCCAGTCAACTTCCTTGAGACTTTGACACCCAACTCTCCCAGCCTGTCAATATGTGACTTCATCTCCAAGATGTGAGTGCACATAGACTTACCAATAGGGCTTGAGTGACCTTGAACTATTCAAGTATTTAAACTTGTGGGTTAGGGAGAATTATTGGAGGAGATGGAGAAAGCTTGTTCCAAGAGATTTAGGAAGACCATAGTTGTCTGAACCAGACATCTACAATGGGAGAAATTCAATTTAGTTGATTTGAGTCCTTAATATAACACCCAATATGAAATATTAAGGCTAGGACCCAACACAATATTTTATAACATGGAAGAGGATGTCGTAATCCAAGCTATAAAATATTTGAAGGTAGGAGAATGACGATTCACCAATTTCCACCATGAAAACCTAAAAGGGTATTGGGTTTTAATTGGATTAAAACTCCTAGATCTTTTGAGAATCATTGAACTTTTCAATGGCATGTTTAAATCTTGGTTGCGCCCTTTCAAGTTTGTGACTAGGATGACGAGGATCACAAACAAGGTGTGAATAACCATACAAATTAACTTGGTATCCTTATTTTTTGTCACCTAATCGATGTGCCGGTTACCCACACGCGCTCCACCAATATATGATAAACATTGAGTTACCCTTTTCCACTCTTACTAGTCCATGTTAGTGTTCTGGTTACCCACACACGCTCCACCAACGACATGGTAAGGTACAAAGTGTAATTTCATGGGTCAACACCAAATTCACATTTTCCTAAACTAACTAAGATTGGGAATTTAATAAAGTTTAGTTAATTTATATTTATCATTATACTTTTAATGAAGGGAGAATTAATGTCCTGTCAAACTCGTTCGGCTAACGACCCTCCACCAGTCAAGGAAGCGGTGGGCGAGAGTGGACACCCATTAAACTACCATTTTATAGAAAGTAAACTTATACCCCCCTTATAGACCAACTTCGTGAATGAGGCCTACTAACGGTAAGACTGACTTTGTTCTTATACATACATATATATATATATATATATATATATATATATATATATATATATATATATATATATATATATATATATATAACTATTAACTACTAATATTATAATAGTATAAGGGTTGAACTTTAACTTTTAAAATTCTATGGGTTTAACTTTGAATTAAAGCATTCGTGGGGGAAACTTTACAAATTCCAAAACTTGAGGGCAAGTTTAGAACAATTCAAAAGCTTTTCAATTTCATAACTTATGAGTTTAAAGTAGATTTAATTAAAAAACTTTTCAAGTTCCATAACTTGAGGACAAGTTATGGAAGACTTTAAAGAATTTAAAAATGAGACTCTTCACTTTCATAACTTATGAAAATCTTATGATTTTTAAAAATCATAAATGAGACTTTTCATATAACTTGAGGACCAGATACAAAAACACATATTATGAAAAACTTTTAGATCAATTTGGATCGAAAACAAATTATCACATGATTTTTCTATTAATCTAAACTAACTCATAAGAACAACATAATTCAAATCATCAGTCTTCAAGAAATTAGCAAGGACATATAAACTAATACAAATCTTGAAATTATGACAATTATCTTTGAAATCGGATTAGCATGATCATTAACACATCAAAAATAGGTTTATAAGTTCAAAAACAGCTTACGGTAATGATCCTAGTCCAACTCTAGCCTTAAAAGTCGAAAATATGCGCTTTGGGCCTCCTACTCGTCGAGTGCATGAACTAACTCGACGAGTTGGTCAGATTTCCACCAGTAGACTCAGCGAGTCCACCAGTAGACTCAGCGAGTCCAAGGCAAAATGCATGCTACTCGACGAGTCTGTCAGTGGAATCGGTGAGTCCACTGTCCAGACAACCAAAAAACCGATTTTTTCAGCAATCTGCATCAAGTATAATTGAAAACAAGCCTTGGGTTTGATACCACTAATGGGTTTAGTATGCTACAACATCCTATGGTGAACATACAACCCTAAATACCTTGGATCTATGTTCTCACAAATTATACATACAAAGCTGTTTCCAAGGTATTAAGCCTATAAGTAGCATGCAATTTGACATAAGCAATACAAGATACTAGTTAGAGTAACATACCTTTTATGTGGCTTGAAGTCTTGAAGTATTTGGCCTTAAAAGCATAGTGCCCCAAGTGTTTCACCTCAAATGGAATCACAACTCACCTAGAACAAAGGTGACTCTTGAGAGAAAATTCCATGCACCAAAACACCTCCATATTTCTCTAAGAATGAAGCACATGTTTTTGGTCATGAAGCAACATATTTATATGGTGGATTCCAAAGGTCATGGGTTTAACCAACATCCACACCCATGGATTTTATGATCCATGGTTGATGTGGCCCAACTCTTTATGTGTCCATACATAAACTTGGTCCAACATGAATCATAAGCCCAACACATATAAATATAACTAATTACCATAATTAGTCCCCATAGATTTAATTAGTCTCTTTTGATCACTAAATTAATTCCAAATTAATTCTTGATCAATACTAATTAAAACATATGACTTCATATTAATATATTAGAACTTATAATATATTAATAAATCATATGTAACCTTCTCTCATGAGTCCATCCTAACAAATTGCCCTGGTGTTACGCAACCCAAATGGACCATGCTACTCTCGGGTCGAGTACATACCAATAATAGTTATGGGCTTAGACATCTAATCCAACAGTTTGTTAGCAGAGTCGGGTCTTGCGCCCGCTTCCTCTTCCATAATTATGTCTCCAAACTAAGTTATCTCTCTTTATTTATTTCTCTCTCTCTCTCTCTCTCTCACACACACTCTCTCTCTCCCCCTCTCTCTCCTAAGATGCCTCAAAAATCCCATATGTTGTTTAAATGACTGTAATCCTCTCCTCAAACCTAACGACCAACCTGTTTATGGCTTCTCCACTAATATCAACTAACTCTTATAGTAAGGCTTCCAAAAACTCAAAAATAATCCAAACGCACAGTGTTGTGTTGTTTGAACCAATCCCAAAGCTTTGAGCTCCATGTCAAGTAGTCGACATTATCTTTTACATAGACAAAACTAATCACCACCTATGTAATGGTTTATAATTACAATATTCTCTATCTACTCGCTCATTGTTATCCCCAGTCAACATTCACAATCGAATGGGCAAACATCAACACGATGTACGAGCACACTATTAACATGCTCACTAACGCACACTTATATGCTTGGAGGGCGTGGATCTTGCGCTTCCAATATTAGGAGCTCTATTGTCACATCCCCAAATTTAAGGTCATTTTAAAAATTTTATTTATGCTTATTTTAAAACATAGTATTTCTTTTGTTGTGGAATTGGTCCTAAAAATATTATTTCAGTGTGCGATAATATTAACATTAAACATTTCCGAAGAAACATTCGATATTGATATCTTTTCCAAACTTGGGATGTCATAACTAATACAAAACATAAGCATAAACAGACTTTACATTAATTTACACTAATGATGTACATTTCCTTTAATCTCTCAGTGTAATGTATCTTGGCATCATGTGATAAAAATAAATTGAGTAGGTCAGGTTGGGAAACCAGGTGAGATACATAAGGTTTCCAACCTACAATATTATAATCTTTAATTATATATTCTTCAACATTCAAGTAACTCAGTTACACCAATCCCGTTATTCTCACTTTTTAATCCTAATATGATGACCTTGAGGGATCTTCTTAAAGGGTCATTATCTATAGACAAGTATAATTCCAAGATAATTAGGCATGATAGTATGATAATACTTTGGGTAAACACGGCAACACAACAATACATTAGTAGTTTGGATCATGGAAGGCACGAAAGTACAATAGTACTTTGGTTTAGCATGGCACCACAAAAGTACTTTGGATAACACGGTAGACACAACTTATTATTTCGCACAACTTTTACTAACCTAGCACAACCACTATTTCACACAGCCCTATCACGACCTCTCATATGTTATTTCCCTCAACCCTTCACTACCCACTCATATTATTAAGTATGATACACATATGATTTAATCAAGTAACAATCATATTGCATAAATACGTTAAACACAACAAAGACAACACATATAGAAATTAAGAATTTAAAATACTTGTATCTATGTGTAAGTTTGAAAGTAACTATGCACTCACGTGATAAAGTGGATGACTAACGATTTCGGGAGCACTTCGCTTCATACATTAAAAAGTCTAGACACATAGATTACTAAGTCGTATTCTAGTTTCCTAATTCTGGTGACTATAATAATTATAGTCTAGATTCCTCACTAATCACAATGACTACATCAAGATTTATCAAGTAAGGATTAGCCAGGCAGGATAACTAGGAGACATGATCATTTTGGCGAGTAGCCACTATGAAATCCAACAACCAAGCCAATGTGACCATTAGAGACACCTCTCCCGTAAGCAGATCAATCAGTATAATGACTTGGAATTACTGATAAATTTGACTTATAGGTGATGGATTTTAAGCAAAACATCAATCATATGGTGTACATGCAAACCCTAATAGCTTTTGGATCTAGTTTGTCTAATGAACATACAATTGAATATCCAAAGCTATAAAACCTAGATCTAACATATAAGAACTGAAATAAGGGTTTAGTAATTACCTTTGATTGTTATATTGCAATAACAATCAATTCCTTGCTTTGATTGGCTTCAAAAGCTTAGTGCCTCAAGTGCTGCACCTCTAATGGAGTCATAAACACCACTAAACAACTTGGATGAAGAGGAGAAGAGAGGAGGCTGCCCAAAACGTCTAGAAACCCTAATCCTAGAGTTCACCACGTTTTTGGGGCCATAAGGGTCCTTTATATACTTAGGCAATTAGGGTTATCAAGCTAGTAAACCCTAATTTGACTACTTAAGCCCTATGCAGCCCATGGACCATTCCAGAAGGCCTTTGGATGATTTCTTTATGGATCTCCATATATAATTCGTCCATTTCCATCTAATGGAACCTTAGCTCAACTTTGTAACTATCTTATACTTACAATATCAGTCCCCTAAGTTTAAATAATCTCTTTTAGCCACAAAATTAATTATCAATTAATTCTTGACTAATATTAATTAAACAATATGATTTCTCCTTTAATATATTATGTGAAGGCAACCTAAAAGGACCATGCTCATAATTTGGTCAAGTACATACCAAAATAGTTATGGACTTAAACACTAATCCAACAGTCTCCCACTTGGATAAGTCTAATAACTATTTTCCATATGACTTCAGAACCTGATCAGTAATTGTAGCTTTCAAAAGACGTTGTCAACTCTGATCTTATCAGATAGCGTGTCCTTTAAATAAGGGATCGTATATTCCTCCATTCTCAAGATATCGTATAGACATAAGACATGAATTTCAATCATTCTCTCTATACTGTTTCCCGACTTCCGATTTATGACAACTGACAACAGACTATAATTGAACACATCAACTTAGACTCGGCTTGGCCAAGCGCTTAGGTGTCATCACTAAATCATTGAGGGCCCACATATATCGCTTTTATCCCACTTTGGGTCAAAGGAATGGATAAACTTCGACTCATATGCTTGCTTGCATTTACTGATCGAATCACACACAACAATAAGCTTTATAACACCAACTTACTGGTGCGTTTACTTATTATCAATGTGCAACTGACCAACAAATAACAACTCAGACGTCTCGGTTTCAAGAATATACAATATTATCGTCTCACTAATCACCCGTGAAGTGATCCAAGTGAGCGTGGGTTTAATCCAATACTCTAATCTTATCAAAGCACTCATGAACCCTGCAGCAAACTTGTGCTATCTATAAACTCTTCAGACAATCTACAGACTTTTCATGACAGTCTTCCCTCATACCTACTTCCAGCGTATGACCGACTGTGGATGTTTGAATAACCTAGTTATTCTGGAAGTCAAAACATGCAAACTGAAACACAACAATAATACTTAATCCTATATGGCCCCAAACTTGTGAGAGTAAATAAAACACTTCTATTTAACCACCATATTGATTACTCATTTTTTATCATTAACTGTTTCAGAAAATCAACTTATCACTCAAATTACAACAATAGTTGTCCCATGCACAAAGCATGCACACTATGTTTCCTATGGTCCTTACTTTGTGAAATAGATCAATTGAAAAACTTTTTCAATGATGCTCATTTCACAATTCCCAATCCTTATCGTTAGTGTTAGAACACAAGGTTCTTGCCACTACTAGAATATGCTAGATTCTAACATTTTATGTAACAATCCTTTCGCAAAGTCATAGCACAAAAGTCACCAAGACTTGGCCAATGAAATTACAAAGTACTCTATCGGAAATTGTTACAAGACAATTCCATAGACGTGAAGTCTCACATTCAAAGTACATTCCTTTGAACATCCTTCTTGCATAAAAGTTTCTAATCTAGACATAGATTCTCAATATCCAGCTCCCAATATGGAAAAATTTCCACATTTGCCATATGACAACTCATTCTTAATAGAATCTTATCTATTCATAATAATGTCGATATGGTCCATCCAATACTATACTTCCAACTACTCACAAGCGACCAATCCTCAGCGAACTTTGGATTGTCCTTTGACAGTTGTTTAATTATTTTAGTCAAAACCAATTCTAGTCATTTTTCCCTCTTAATGTGCTAGACATTTGAAAATTTTAGAATAGTCAAATATTATAGCATTCACAATCGATCCTATACCCGAAGCGTATAGGACACGATGCATAATGTCTTACATAAAGATATGATACTTTATCAATCTTCTGCCATAATATTTTATGTGTCACGTTCTTACAATTCGAACTATGAAGAGGGATGTCGTAATCATAATCGAAATTTGAGAAGACGCTATGTATCCTTTGACTAAATTTATTAAAATTTCTCAATCTAAGCTTTAGATTTTGAAACGAAGTATAATATTTGGTATATTTGGTACATAGAGTATACTATTTGGAAATCCCACCTAGACATCATCCTCATAAGTAGATCAATCAGTATAACAACTTGGAATCACTGATAAATCTTAATTATATGTTCATAATAACGACTATGACTTTAATTAAAAGTTACACTTAAATAAAATAAACGTAGCTTAACTTACATGGAAATCTAGTGAAGATTCGGAAATTACCAGGATAGAATCTCGATCTGGGAGATTCTATTCTCTGGTTATCTGACACTGCAGGGCCCGTTAAAGTGACCGGGAACTAGGGAGTATAGGATGTAAGGAACTGAAATGATCTCTAGAGGATTCGGAGGAAGGATGTGAGAAAAATGAGTTGAAATCAAAAGTTTAAATAGGCTGATACGGGGTCCACGCTGCACATCCTGGCTCGGACGCGCCATGCATGTGGTCGGCCAGGGTGACGTGTCGCTCGATGGGTGGTGCCACGTGTTGCAATCTAGTGGCTTGTCGATGTGCGACGTGCATCTTGTCTGTGCACGCGAATGCTCACAAATTTTTATAAAATCTTAGAAAGCTCATAACTTCATCATACGAGCTCCGATTTCTACTAGTTTATATTCACGTGTAGCTATCGACGAGATCTGCAACTTTCGTTTATACTCAGTAGGCTAATTTTTTACATTATTTTTAAATTTATATTTTTAACAGGCTTAGAATGTTAAAGTCCGTTAAAAAGTCATAACTCTCTCGTCCGACGTCTGTTCTTTACTGTATTTATATTTTTGGGTTTCTATTAAAGAGATCTTCAATTCTTTTCCAGATTTTTTTTGGCTAAAAACAAACCGATCTAAAATTCTATTTCTAAGTTGTTACACTCCTATGTTGAATCTTAGAAAAATCATAACTTCCTCTAATGAAGTCAGATTTAGACGTTCTCTATATGCACGCTCTCGGTTTGACAACTACTACGAATTTTGTTTAGATCACTTAGGTTATAAAGTAATTTATCTAAAATTTACTTTTGACGATGCGTAGAGTCGTACCGGTTTAATCGTGAAACTTCGAAGAAGTATAACTTCTTCAAACGAAGTTGGATTTTAGCGTTCTTCATATGTGTGGAATCCTTGTCACACATACTATAACTTGGTTAAGATTATTCATCCTAAATAATATCCTATTTAAAAGTCATTATTATGAAATATAATAACTTATTTTCCTAGCCGAAATTAGCGGGTGTTAGAATTATCTCCCCCTTAGGATTATTACGTCCCGAAATCACCAACAAAACAGGTCTTGTATAATGACTCATCACGTTTCCTTTCCATTCTAGGTGGTAATTGTAACTCTTACGTCTTCCTAATTCATAGACTTTTTGGACTATTGATGGTGTTACACCTATTCTTTCTTCTAAATTTAGATGTTCCGGCTCCTTCTAGGATAGACTTAACCTAATTTAAGATCCTTACTTCGACTACCATAACATATTGATGGTTCATGTTCTAATGACCTCTCCTCGTATAATGCAATGGTTAGACAATGGTCTCTTTGAGTCAGACTCTAATACGAAGGATACCTTCCTTCATGTTCGAATGTGGTATAATCATCTTCTATCATGTAGTACTTCTAGCTACAAGCTGCTTAATTTTAGTGATGATGGCAATACTTCTATTGATCACTTCGGTTCATCTTTTCCTAAAGTTGGACACTACGTCGAACTTACTTTATAGATTAATCGAACTCAATTTGACATGATCACTATGTCAGAATATTTATCTTCATCGTTATTACCGAAACAAAGGTAATGATGGAAATGAAAAAAAAAATAGCTCAACTACTAGGGTCTTAGTAACCTTGTGACTTTCCTTATCCAAGTGTGAGTCATGTGTTTATGGTAGTATAGGCCTCTTCTACCTTTCACACCTACTCATACTCGTCCTAAGTATTTTTTTTTTTTGCAGTCCACTAAGTTATCATAAAAGGAAATTTGCACAAAAAGCACATATTGTAGTTTAGAAAATTGCATTATCTTCGAAAACGGTTACAAGATTTATTTACGATGTATGCCTATTACATCATGCCACACAACCTAAAACTAATCATTTGTATCTTTCTATCAAGTACTCCTGATAAGCAGCTCTAAATTATCACCCTCTTGTTTCTTCATCAAGCCCATAAAATATTCCCTCGCCTTTGGCTTTGGCGACGCATTCAATCTTGTTGCTTCGTTTTTCTTTAGGAAATATTTCGACATATGTCCCTTGTCTCCAAATCAGTAGCATACCTTTTCATTAAACGTACAATCCTTAGTGATTGGTCCTCCCACACTTATAACAAATCACTTCTCCATCGCATCTTTTGAAGTGCTTCTTCTTGCACTTCTCACAGCTCTTCGCTTTACTGCTACCCCCATACTTCTTATTGACCAAGTTAGACATAGTGAATCTCCCTTTATTATCGGATCGTAGAGATCACTCATGCTTCCTTTTCTCTCCTTTCTTAGCCTTTTCCAGACCTTTTTCCATTATTTGGGTCACCACATTCCTAGCTTCCTAAATGGTGGCTTTCAGAGTAGCTTCTTGCTTTACTGTTGGCCCATCGTCCGCTAGTACTCCACTACCTACTTTTTTACTTTGGAAAGTTCGGTAGAAACTAGTTAAGGAACTAGCTTTATTTTCTCCATAAAACTTGTAGCATAATCAATGATGCTCATTTTGCCCTTCTTTAGGTCCTGAATTCATTGTTAATCTCTAGAAGATCCTGCTTAGAGCGGTATTGCATATTCAATTGCACAAGGAAGGCTTTCTAAGACATCCTAATAACTTCTCCCTTGGGCATGGTATCAGCCAATAACTTCCAATAGCATAATACCCCAGTCTTCAATTGTCTAACCGCAAGAACGGTCTTCTACCGGTTGTTATAGTTGCAACTTTCAAACACCATCTCCATCTCGGAGATCCAATCCATGAATTTCACCGGTATTGGGCTTCCAAAAAGACTCTATGGCTTGAATGCCATGAAATGCTAGTACTTGCATCCACGCCCATCGTTTCCTCCATCAGGTTGGTCTCCTCTAATCATACGTTGCTCAGCTTCACTGACACTTCGACCATAGTTTCCTTCCTCTGACTATTCTATGTTCTTATTAAGTTGCACAATAGGCATAGTAGGTTAATCCATATTCTGTTGAAGTAGCTGCATTTTCTCTTCCATCTGACGATCCAACACCACTTGTATCATTGCCAACTTGATAGGTTCGAGTGCAGTTGCAATCTATGGTGTACGCTCAATCACTGGTGGCTCAGGCTGCTCGTTTCCATTAGCGTTTCCTAATCTGCTGGGCATTCTCACCATGACATTCTTATAGACCAAAGCAGCCGTTTAGTTTAATGAGACGAGAATATAGATAGGGAAGGTTTAGACGCATAATCCTCCTTATTACTCTAAAAAGTTATATGCTAGTTCTAATACCGTAATTAAACGTCTAGAAACTTGAACACATAAAATTTCTGAATTCTAGTTTGGAAATAGACCTTAAACCTAATAATGGCAATTAGATAGGCAACCTAATGCATCATAATGCATCTTATAGATGTAACATGCATAAGTCATTTAGCACATAAAGCTAATTAGGCATCATGTCCTAAAGTGTACTAGTGCTTGTGTCGATTCGGGTGTATTACCTTAAATATAATAAACACTTATCTCATGATCATTCCTTAGAATTCTAAGTTTAAGTCTAGAAATTTCCTAAAATTCCTAGTTCGCTTATACTAAAGATCTGATACCAAATATTATATCCCCAGTTTATGGTCATTTTAAAATTTTCGTTTATGCTTATTTTAAAGCAAAGTATTTCTTTTGTTGTGAAATTGGTCCCAAAAATATTATTTCAATGTGAGATAATATTAACATTAAATATTTTTGAAGAAATGCTCGACATTGATATCTTTTCAACACTTGGGATGCCATAGCTGATACAAAACATAAGCAAAAACATACCTGCTATAATCTCTCAATGTAACGTAATCTAGTATCGATTCCTGTGATGCAAATTAACTGAGTGGCTCAGGTTGGGAAACCTGTTGAGTACATAGGGTTTTCAACCCACAATAATATATTTAATTATCAAAAAATTAGCTAATTTCCCATCCCCATTATCTTCTTTATTCTTAAGGATATACCCTAAGGATCTTTTATGCTGACAGTACTAGTTCATCGATTCCTCCATGATACTTGTCAGTAGATTGTTTTCCTATCTTCCTTCCTAATGGTTTTTCCTGAGGAATAGACACGAAATCCATCGCTGAACATTTTTATCTAATATCCACTAAGTCCATAGTTGTCCGCGTTTATCTGGTATGCATTAAGTTCGTAGTTGCCGATCTTTATCTAATAGGCACAAATTCCATAGATGCCAGTATTTAGGCACAAAATCCATCGCTTCCAGTGTTCCACATGATCGTCATGAATAGTTTGGTGGTTGTCACCCTTACTTCGTTAGGTGTTTATATAATTGGTACACTGGTACCATTCCTACATCATTGGCACACTAGTACCCTCTTTATGTTCATGGCATTCTATCATTTCCTATATCTTTCATTTTACTATGGCACCTATTACTAGTCTTCGTTACCCAATGTAGTATATCTATAAAAATACATATTTGGTATAAGTAATATAATTTATCTTCATAACATTCCATCTAACACATATCGTCTTTGCACATAAGCACATATAACAACTTATCAGTTAAATACTTCATATCTACGTGTAAGATGAAGGTAACTATACATTCACTTGTTAAAGTGGATGATTGGAAAGTTGGAAAAAGCTTTGCTTTTGAAGGAACATTTAGATTCACGATTCAAACTAAGATAATATTCACAAGAAAACACGAAGTAAATAAGATTTCACTTTCATTAACGACTAAGTCAGAATAATTCGATACAATAGTAAAGAACTATTCTATACGCTAAACTCATACCCGTTCTTCTAACTAATATTCCTTTCTATAAGCTTCACATGAATATTATAAAGTCCTCTCAAGTCAACAACTATGTTGCGAACTTAAGGTAACATAAATGTGCAAGATCGCAACATGACTCACACAAAGTAAACACAATATCAAACTACAAACATACCCATTACAAAATGACACAACACAAAATACGAACTCTACAATCTCCCTATTTGTGTCAGTTTACGACAGTTGTCTTTACTTCTGATTTCTTCACAAAATCAAACACCTTTGGCATCGTCTTCAACAAAACAGAGTGAACACCGATCCACAACTTGATCATATCGGAAACTTATCTCGCATCATCAGAAGAATTTTTCTTGTACTTCTCAGCGTTTGAAAAAATCTAATTTAAAGCCATAGAAGAATACAAGTGCTTATGAATCAAATAAAACATGCACTTCTTCAGAACTTCATTTTCTTTCACTTTGAACACCACTCCTCAGCTTTCGTTTTCAATAAACCCAACCTTCATAGATCAAGATTTTCAGGAGGATCCATAGGTTTCATGATAGGCCTTTTGTTCAAAAAAGATGAAATCTCTACATCAGTATTTGCGATTTCAATTATATACACCTTAATCAAACTCTTCATATGCGAACAAATTGGTTCATACTTGATGGGATCTCATGAAAGGTTGTTTACAATTGAAATCTAATCAAACAGATTCATCATTGGAAGATCAACCATAATAAACTCATCAGTTTCATGATTGTGACCACGAACTGCTTTGAAGTGAATGTTTATAAAATCCTCAACCTTTTCATACTTCCCGACCTTCAAACCAACAGTCTTCTTTATGTTCCAAGATTCATATTGTGGTTTAGAATGCTTCTTGTAGAAGTTTAACACTTTTCTATTTATTGTTGTGTTCCCCATAGGTGCATTTTGCATCCTTTCAAAACAACGAAATTGGAAGGCTTTCGTAGTGATGGGCAAGTCTAATTGACATTCTGCATCATTTTTAACAGGGAATAAGGTTTAAGGCTCTAACCAATAATGTCTTGATAGAGCTTCATCTTGAATTCTTTCAAGTGACCAAGGAGAAAAAAATCTTTTCTTGTTCACAAGAATTGCTTCAACATGTTTTTTTTCAGCTTCCTCAATATTAATCTCCGCATTTAAGGCATTCAGCTCATCCATGAATGCATCACATTTTGCTTGTTCAACTTGTTGTTCGTTAGTTAAATTTGGATTCAGTTCATCTTTTTTTTTCAGACACAATCTTCACATTTCCTTTTTCTAAACCAAAAGCTATATTACCCTTTTGGCTAGTTTCCTTTTCTCTCAAATTCTTCACTTTGTCTTCCAAAGTCCTCTTCTCCAAATGAATTTTCTCATTGTTCTTTTCCATTGGACCAATTTGATAAGGAATGTTGATGTTGACTTCCAAAAACGCTCCTTCTTCTCCCCCCCCCCTTGTTGGAAAGTAGCCCTGTTACTCGTAACATTCAAAATATCATTCAACTTTGAGAGAGTAGGCTTTAGCTTTACATCTATGAGTTGCAAAATGTAATTTGCATAAGCAGAATCTTCCATTTAAACAATGTTCACTAACAACTAGTTGATCTGAAAATTTTGCCCTTTCACCAATATAAGCTCTTCATTTGTTTTGCCAAGATCAAAAACAGCAGACTTCAGTTGTTCCCTAATAACCTTGATTTTTATGGTCGAGTTAGCCAGAGCATCCACTATTTTGTTCTCATGAGCAAGACTTGTTTGTAAAGTGAGAATAGAGTTTGAAATAGACGTGTGATGATCAACATTATCTTTATGTAATCTAAAGCAAATTTCACAAATTGGTGATTCAGTATGAGTTATGTGAATTGAGAAGTAGCATAACGAATTGGTGGTGTAAGAGGTGTTTGTGAAAGATTGAGAAAAGGACCATCAACAACTTGTTTATAAATTTTTGCTTCGGACTCCATGTGCGAAGAGACAAGAGGAGTGGACATTTGAATCGGCTCCGAAACAGTTGCTATTTTTAGCCCAATGTTTGGAAAATCTTCTTCATTGTTGAGAGCAGACTCTTTTTCATTGTGATCAAGGCTTTCAGTATGCTCACTTGATTCTTCTTCAATAACAACATGATTAGTATTTCGCCTCTTTTGCTTTTTGGATTTCTTAGAAACAATATATTTCCCTGTTCGCTTGAAACTTTTTTCTTTCTTCTTTGGAATTTCTTCTTCATGAATCGATTCAGACCCATCACCCCCAGCATTAACTGCAATTTTCAAGTATTCAACAATTATAGGATTATCAGTAGGAAACCTAGATAACATGGTTGGAGAAACTGAACACACAATCAATAAATTCTTTGGATCAGTAGTGAAAAACATTGTGGTTTGCATCTTGGGAATATCAACAATAACAATATCTCTCATCTTTGGAAGATGATAATGGAGCATAGCATTTCGCACCATAATAGAACAAATATGGGCACAAGAAAATTTAGTGTCCTTTGTCTTTGAAGCAGGACTTTGAACAAATTGACCCTATAAGATAGTTCCAAAATCGATCTTTTCTCCAGAATAGAGTCCAAATAACGATGGGTGAAACAATCGACTTGCATTATCACATCCAATTGATCTCTCGGAAAAGCATTTGAGCATAATTGTAAATAGAGCATTCCAAATAGGAGGAAGTGTAGACTTCTTAAAGTGATAATGAACAGATAAATCAGAGTTTTACCATATTTGCTTATAGACCTGAATAATGGATGACGCATAAATTTTTCAGGAGTGATCAAATCTTTAGCAAAGCTCTAGCCACTTGCAAAAATTCGATTTGGAAATTTACGTCTTCACCCCTTGAATCTCAGAGCTCATTACCTCCATCTTCTTATTGCAACTTGCGGTTGAATATGCCAATGATAGCTGAGAAATTGGGACATCCTTAACCATAACCAGAGTTTTCTTCAATATAGAATGATCTAAGTAGACGATCAATGGTTGAACTAGTTGAGAATACTTCGATGGATCGAGAACAACCAACATATTCTAGTTCAACTTGATATTCAACAGTGCAAATGAGGAACATTGTTCCATGAAATAGATATGATCAGAAGAAGCCTTTTGATTTGAGCAGATTATCGTCAATCAAAGGTTGCTTTGTAGGATTTTTTTAGTGTTATGGGGAAAAAGATAAACATTTAGGGTTTATAGACGACGAAAGAGTTGTGGGATTTGAATTTGAACCATTTATATGAGTGGATAGAGAAAACCCGCCACCACGCATTAAATATTTTGCGTCTCAAAACCAACAAATGGAATTACGCCAATCATTCCAAATATAATGAACCAATAAAATGTTGCCACCTCATTAAACTTTTGTAACAAATTTCAACCGCCATCTATTGATCATCATGATGTCAGACCCTTTTAATACGCGCCTTGAATTTTACAATTCAAAAGAAATATGCCTTTTTGGTGTGCAACATTTTCTTAATCACTGATCTACCCTTCAATTTTCTCAAATTGAAATAGTATCCATTAAAATTACAACCAGTATTGTCTTTCGCAAGTGCATTGAGATTTTCTTAATCAAATAGAACCCAAAGTTTGAGAAATCAGAGATTTCACTGCAAATGTATGCCAAATGAAAAGATAGAAGGAAATTACATAAAATTTAGATAAGTAGTGATATCAAAGAATCTTTGATATAAAAGCAATTAGATCCCGGGTACATATTCTCTTCCTTCAATAGTCAAGAGAGACTAAGAAGTGCTTGTGTGGTTTCCCGTTCAATCGTAAACTTGTTCAGAAGTTATGAAAGACATCTTTTCATACGTTTCATGGGCACGCTCATTTCTGGTCATAGATGTAACTTAACATAAGTGCAAAGATACAAAAGGAAAAACTTGATTAACCAATGTAGCCAAGATCAAGTTCAAAAAAAATGCTATAGTGATTGGAAAGTAGCATCGGGATAAGAAAAATGGTCATACATAAATCTCATAATTTGAAATTTTAAATTGGATCTTGTGGGGAAGAAATTAATCTGGAATCAATTAATCTCATAAAGATATCACAAACGAAAATTAAGAGATTTTGACCATTAAAAAATATGGCATTGCAAAATGAAAGAATTTCAACCGTCAATTCCTTTGTTTCATGCTAGAACAAAAATGCTCACCGTCAATTCATTTTTTGGAAATGGTTATTGGGTTTCACCAAGATCATGGTAATAATTACCAATAGATCATAAACACATAATTTTTGCACACCTACATCCTAGTTGTATTTTACTAGAGATGTCTCGGGATATGTGTCATTGTGTGTGATTAGTTTAAGAAATATAAGATTGGAAAAGAACAAGTAGTTTTTCAAATTCGTAAGTTAACAATGAGAATGATCATAAAAATAATTGATGAGAAATCTAACTTCGAGTTAGTATAGACTCGAAAGTTCAAGGGTTAATAAAAAATTAATGTGATCTGTCAATTCCTTAAGGTTTAGAAAGGAACTCTATGTTTGGATTTGTATATACCCAAGACATCATTGGTTTCCAAGATTGGTTAAAATAAATGTAGTACCTCTGCTATGAAAGATTGACGAAGCAGAAATTTCTAAACTCCATAATGAGTAGAGATAGGTAGCTTGATGATTTGGGTTAATACGAGCTATTTAGAGGTAAATCTTAGAATAAGAAATTTCAGTCAGGCCTTTTTGCAAAAAAAAAAAAAAAAAAAAAAAAAACGTTGAGACTTTATCCAGCATGCTACATCATGCTTCTCGGGACACCTAACTAATGTAAACGAGAATAACATTCGTTCCCAAGAAATAGGCATGCCAACAAATATAGCTTGAGACAAAATTTGAAAAATAAGAAAAATCTTTTTGCATTTTTGAATCTTTTTGAAAAAAAATGAAAGAAAAAAAATAAATTTTTTTTTTGAATTTTTGGATATTTTTTGAAACACTATGACAAAAATAAGAAAAATCTTTTTGGATTTTTGAAAGTTTTTGAAAAATAAATATAGAAATAAGAATAAGATTAAAAAAATACCTAGAGCACCGGCATGTGAAAGATCACACCTTCTCGCAACTAAGTATGTTGTTCGCAAACCGAATGTGAAATCCTGGGAAGCTCGCAACACATCGCAAGAGAACAATTGTCTTTTTGTAAGTTCAAGGATTTGACTTTGGAACTGATTCAACATCAATCATTCCAAGTCCTTGCAAAATCCTGTCAAATGAAATTTCTAGTAAAGCTTTTGTGAAGATATCAACCAGTTAATCATCTGATCGTACAAAAGGTACTTCAACATTTTCGTCTTCGACATGATCTTTTATGAAGTGATAGTGCAACGTGATGTGCTTTATCTTTGAATGTTGAAAACGGTTATGAAAATGTGTATGGCACTTTCGGAATCACAGTATAAATGAACGTTTTTCATCTTAATGACATAGTCTTTGAGATGACTTTGTATCCATATTATTTGTGAATTGCATGAGGCTCCTACAATTGATAAAGATACGCAGGTTTGTTTCTTTGATTGCCAGCTGAACAATTTTCCATCCAAGAATTGACATCCACCAGATGTACTTTTGCGATCAAGACCACAACCTCCGACATCAACATCAGAATATGTCTGAACAAAAAATACAGAGTTAGATGGAAACCATAATCCAAGACAAGTAGTCTTACCAAGATATCTAAAAATGTACTTTAAGGCCATCATGTGTGGTTCTCATGGATTCACTTGAAATCCCACAACTAGCAAACTGCAAACATAATGTCAGGATGACTACATGTTAGATAAAATAAAGAACCAATCATCTGTCTGTATAATTTCAGATCTGTTGCAGGTTTATCAAGTGAAGGAGCGAGTTGTGTTCCAAACGACATCGGAACTTGAACCTTTGAGTCACCATTCATGCCAAACTTAGTAAGTAAAGACTTCATGAAATCTTCTTGATTTATGAATATGCTCTCTGAACTATGTCTAATATTTAATCCAAGGAAAAATTTAATTAAAACCATAGCAATAATTTCAAATTTTGTTTCCATCAATTCGCGAAATTCAACAATCAATTCAGGACTAGTTGAACCGAAAATGATGTCATCAACATGAATTTAAACAAACATTAAATGTTTACCTAATTTATTATGAATGAAGGTAGGGTATACTGAACCTTGTTTAAATTTTGATTGTTTTAAGAATTTAGTCAGAGTTTCATACCGTACACATGGAGCATGCTTCAGTCCATATACTGCTTTATCTAGCACATAATAGTAATCAGGAAATTTCTCATTTATGCAACCTGGAGGTTGTTCAACATCAACAATTTCTTCCAGTTCTCTGCTGATAATTGCACACTTCACATCTATTTGAAATACTTCAAAATTTTTGTGATCAACCTAAGCCAAAAATATGCGAACGAACTTTATTCTTTCTACAGGAGGAAAAGTTTCTTCATAATCTATTTCTTCCTCTTAACAATATCCATTGACTACAAGTCATGCTTTATTCTTA